>NW_021822301.1:0-31493 GCF_901001165.1 Salmo trutta
ATATTGTATAATTGTGGTAATACATACAGTGTAGCATATGGACGGAACCTGATACAGTATGTCCAGTCACAGGACCAGTAACCTGATACAGTATGTCCAGTCACAGGACCAGTATCTTGATACAGTATGTCCAGTCACAGGACCAGCAACCTGATACAGTATGTCCAGTCACAGGACCAGTATCTTGATACAGTATGTCCAGTCACAGGACCAGTAACCTGATACAGTATGTCCAGTCACAGGACCAGTAACCTGATACAGTATGTCCATTCACAGGACCAGTAACCTGATACAGTATGTCCAGTCACAGGACCAGTAACCTGATACAGTATGTCCAGTCACAGGACCAGTAACCTGATACAGTATGTCCAGTCACAGGACCAGTAACCTGATACAGTATGTCCAGTCACAGGACCAGTAACCTGATACAGTATGTCCAGTCACAGGACCAGTAACCTGATACAGTATTCCCTGCTAAAGTGTACAAATCAAGTTAGGATTGCAGTAACTATCTGCAGTAGTTATCCTCTGTGTGTATGGTATAAATGAGTTATCCTCTGTGTGTATGGTATAAATGAGTTATCCTCTGTGTGTATGGTATAAATGAGTTATCCTCTGTGTGTATGGTATAAATGAGTTATCCTCTGTGTGTATGGTATAAATGAGTTATCCTCTGTGTGTATGGTATAAATGAGTTATCCTCTGTGTGTATGGTATAAATGAGTTATCCTCTGTGTGTATGGTATAAATGAGTTATCCTCTGTGTGTATGGAATAAATGAGTTATCCTTTGTGTGTATGGTATAAATGAGTTATCCTTTGTGTGTATGGTATAAATGAGTTATCCTCTGTGTGTATGGTATAAATGAGCTATCCTCTGTGTGTATGGTATAAATGAGTTATCCTCTGTGTGTATGGTATAAATGAGTTATCCTCTGTGTGTATGGTATAAATGAGTTATCCTCTGTGTGTATGGTATAAATGAGTTATCCTCTGTGTGTATGGTATAAATGAGTTATCCTCTGTGTGTATGGTATAAATGAGTTATCCTCTGTGTGTATGGTATAAGTGTATAAGCGTAGATGAGAGATTCATTGAAGGGACCCTAAGTAACCCAGCTCCTAGCTTCTCTCTCTCTCCCACTCTTCCTGACAGTTATCTCGGCATTGATACATGGCTTTGGTCAAGACAGGTTATTACTTACACTACCATCGGCTTCTGCCAAGAGATCCTATTTTCTAGACTCTGCCTGCATCCCAAATGGCACCCTCTTCAGTTTTGTAGTGCACTACTTTTGACCCAGGGCCATAAGGCTCTGGTCAAAGTAGTGTGCTACATAGGGAATAGGGTGCCATTTGAGACACAGATGCAGCCTCTCCCTCCTTTGAAGATGCCTGTGCCTCGCCCGTTTCTGCCTCATTATGCTGTCTGCTAGGACAGAGGCCAGCATTAAGCATCCGAGGTTAAGGGAGGAAATATTTTTGGGGCACGCAGAGGAATATATACATAAAACGGATTGTGATCACAGAGATCAATCAGTCAACTCCCACATAGAGCAAGCTTTGTATCTCAGCTAAGCATGATCTGTTTTAATGATGCAGCACTGATGCCAGGGACTGGCACTTTCTTCTTCATGTTTACAGATGGGGCGGGGGGGTGAGGGGGGTGCGTGCATGTGTGGGGCAGTGAAGGCTGCAGAGAGGAGGACGGCTCATAATAATGGCCGGAACAGAGCAAATGGAACGAACGGCATCAAAGACCTGGAAACCATGCGTTTGATATATTTGATACCATTCCACTGATTCCACTCTGTTCCCTAACAGCCAGAGAGAATGTCTGAAGTAATGGCTGTCATTCATCACCCAGGCTCTTCCTGGACAGAGGGCCCTGTGAGGGGCAGGAGGGCGGACAGCTCAGTGGCGTGAGCGCATTCATTTACACAGCATTTGGTGACACACACAATTCGTAAATGCAGTTCAGACAGACAACAACACACACCCTTGGAACAGGACAGGTCTCATAACTGATGTCAAAACACCCTGTGGGGAACAGGACAGGTCTCATAACTGATGTCAAAACACCCCGAGGGGGACAGGACAGGTCTCATAACTGATGTCAAAACACCCTGTGGGGAACAGGACAGGTCTCATAACTGATGTCAAAACACCCTGAGGGGAACAGGATAGGACTCATAACTGATGTCAAAACATCCTGAGGGGAACAGGACAGGTCTCATAACTGATGTCAAAACACCCCGAGGGGAACAGGACAGGTCTCATAACTGATGTCAAAACACCCTGTGGGGAACAGGTCTCATAACTGATGTCAAAACACCCTGAGGGAAACAGGACAGGTCTCATAAATGATGTCAAAACACCCTGAGGGGAACAGGACAGGTCTCATAACTGATGTCAAAACACCCTGAGGGGAACAGGACAGGTCTCATAACTGATGTCAAAACACCCTGAGGGGAACAGGACAGGTCTCATAACTGATGTCAAAACACCCTGAGGGGAACAGGACAGGTCTCATAACTGATGTCAAAACACCCTGAGGGGAACAGGACCGGTCTCATAACTGATGTCAAAACACCCCGAGGGAAACAGGACAGGTCTCATAACTGATGTCAAAACACCCTGAGGGAAACAGGACAGGTCTCATAACTGATGTCAAAACATCCTGAGGGGAACAGGACAGGTCTCATAACTGATGTCAAAACACCCTGAGGGAAACAGGACAGGTCTCATAACTGATGTCAAAACACCCCGAGGGAAACAGGACAGGTCTCATAACTGATGTCAAAACACCCTGAGGGGAACAGGACAGGTCTCATAACTGATGTCAAAACACCCTGAGGGGAACAGGACAGGTTTCATAACTGATGTCAAAACACCCTGAGGGGAACAGGACAGGTCTCATAACTGATGTCAAAACACCCTGAGGGGAGAACACAGTCTCTTTCCTGGTCAGTCACACAAACAATACAGATCAGTGATTTAGAGAAAATATTTTCCTGCATTGTTGTGTTCATGTTTAAGGGTTCATGTTTGATTTTGACACTGGTAAACTTTTAATGGGCTATTCCTCTGGTCACAGTCATCTTCTCCATTTAACCCTTAATAGAGATGTCATCCTTACAATAGGTAGACAAAGCCTACGTCCCAAATACCACCCTATTCTCTACATTAGTGCTCTACTTCTGAATAGGGTGCCATTTGGGAAAGCATAAAACATTTTAAGGTTATTCATCATCATCTGGCGAAAGGTGCAGCTGCTTTCTAACAACAGAAAGCCTAAAACCCCAAAACCCTGTCAAGAAAACAACAAATGACTCTACCACTAGTCTAGTTCATTAGTTCTGATGTTCCTGCCACCGCTGTTCATTCTAGCATGGCTATCTAGTGACTACCATCCCAGGTAGGACAGGCAGAGTCCTGTGAAGCCAAGCTAGGGCTGGGCTGTGGTTATGTGGTTGTGATGTTAGATCCACCCGACTGGGATGGCTCTGGATGGCATGGGGGACTCTGGGAGCACATAGAGAGAGAGACACTAGAGACAGCGTGGTGCAGAGTGTCACAGTGTCCCAGCAGCCTCGGGGTTTACTGTCCACTCACATCAATCCATGTTGAGGAAAACAGCCTCCCAGGAATAGTGCTGCCTTGCTTTCTGGTCTGATTGGGTTCCTCTGTCACCACCTCTCTTCCATCACATCCCCTTCCCTCTCCTCTCCTCCCCTCTCCTCTCCTATCTCTGCCATCACCTCTCTCTGCCATCACCTCTCTCTGCCATCTCCTCTCCTCCCCTCTCCTCTCCTATCTCTGCCATCACCTCTCTCTGCCATCACCTCTCTCTGCCATCTCCTCTCCTCCCCTCTCCTATCTCTGCCATCACCTCTCTCTGCCATCTCCTCTCCTCTCCTCTCCTATCTCTGCCATCTCCTCCCCTCTCCTCTCCTATCTCTGCCATCACCTCTCTCTGCCATCACCTCTCTCTGCCATCTCCTCTCCTCCCCTCTCCTATCTCTGCCATCACCTCTCTCTGCCATCTCCTCTCCTCTCCTCTCCTATCTCTGCCATCACCTCTCTCTGCCATCTCCTCTCCTCCCCTCTCCTATCTCTGCCATCACCTCTCTCTGCCATCTCCTCTCCTCCCCTCTCCTCTCCTATCTCTGCCATCACCTCTCTCTGCCATCTCCTCTCCGCTCCTCCCCTCTCTCTGCCATCACCTCTCTCTGCCATCTCCTCTCCTCCCCTCTCCTCTCTCTGCCATCTCCTCTCCTCTCTCCTCTCTCTGCCATCTCCTCTCCACTCCTCCTCTCATATCCTCTCCTCTCTGCCTTCTCCTCTCCTCTCCTCTCCTCCCCTCTCCTCTCCTATCTCTGCCATCACCTCTCTGCCATCTCCTCTCCTCCCCTCTCCTCTCTCTGCCATCTCCTCTCCTATCTCTGCCATCACCTCTCTCTGCCATCTCCTCTCCTCCCCTCTCCTCTCTCTGCCATCTCCTCTCCACTCCTCCTCTCATATCCTCTCCTCTCTGCCTTCTCCTCTCCTCTCCACCCCTCCTCTCTCTTCTCCTCCCCTCTCCTCTTTCTGCCTTCTCCTCTCCACCCCTCCCCTCTCTTCTCCTCCCCTCTCCTCTTTCTGCCTTCTCCTCCTCCTCTCCGCTGCAATCTCCTCTCCTCTCCTGCCCTCTCCTTTCTCTAACATCTCCTTTCCTCTGCTATCTCCCCTCCTCTCCTCTCCTCTCTTCTTCACCTCTCCTTTCATCCTAACCTCCTCTCTTCCTCCCCTCCTCTCCCATCCTCTCCCTGCTATTTTCCCTCCTCTCCTCTCTTCTTCACCTCTCCTTTCATCCTAACCTCCTCTCTTCCTCCCCTCCTCTCCCATCCTCTCCCTGCTATTTTCCCTCCTCTCCTCTCCTACTCTTCTCTCCTCCTCTCCCTGCTATCTCCCCTCCCATGTTCTCCCCTCCTCATCTCCTCTCATCCTATCCTCCTCTCCCCTCCTCTCCATGCTATCTTCTCTCTCTCTCTCTGCACTGACTCCTCAGTCTCCCTAGTCTCCACTGACTGAAGCTCTCAATGTTTATTAGACAATGTCTATATTGTTTTAAAGTCGTCTTCTGAACATAGTCCTTGTAATGTCATGCATTGTATTTGTTGATTTATCATACAATTGTTGATGTATTTATCAAATGTAGTGGAAAGGACATTAATTAACATTTTAGTTTTCACATCACTATAAATATGCTTGAGTTAGCTGGCTACTGTAGCTGAAAAGCTTTGTCCAACGCCATGAATCTCTAACATGAAATTACATTCTGGCCAAACACAACCACATATAAGAGAGAGAGAGCAGTATTGGAGAGAGAACATTATGCAGAAGCAATGTGATTCTCTATGATGGAGGGCATGTTCATATGGAGGGCTTTGGAGTGTGGCTGCTCCTCATTGATTGTGAGCAGGCACAATACCACCAACAGAGCCACAGATTCATCAACCAGCTAGCCGCATATTTAAACCAGGGTGAGGACGCTAACAATGACCAACCATCCAATCATGAATAACTCGGAGAGCGAAACGTACCACCAGCAACTAGGGATGGGTACAGTTATTCAAATATCCAGACGGACGTTAGTGTTCTATTTCTTGGGAAAGAATACATTTTTGAGAAAGAAAGGCCTATTTTTACTTTGTCTAAAATGAAATACAGTTATCTATGTGACATTGCTACATAGCCTACAAGAATAAACCATTACATTGTCATTTTTTATAAAACAACATGAGTATGAGTGTGTCTCATATAAAAGACACACCCGTAGCCTACACCCGTTTCACACCGGTGGCTTGTTTTTGTCGGTCAATCAAAGCAGCTCTACAGTCAGATGTTAGATTTCCAGTCAATGCAAAATGGAATTAAAATGACAGAAATAAGTTGGCTAAATAAGAAGGAGCAGGCTACAACGATCAACTGAAAGGTAGGCTGTTGTTTCATATGAATGGAGTTGTTGTAGACAAGGATGGGAAGCGCAGCAAAATAGAGTCAATGAAGTCAAATCAAATCAAATTGCATTTGTCACATACGCCGAATACAACAGGTGTAACCCTACCATGAAATGCTTATTTGCAAGCTCTTAACCAACTCTGCAGTTCAAGAAATAGAGTTATGAAAATATTGGCTAAATAAACTAAAGTAAAAAATAAAAAGTAACACAATAAAATATCAACACAGAGGCTATATACAGGGGGTACCAGTACCGAGTTAATGTGCGGGGGTACAAGTTAGTCGAGGTCATTTGTACATGTAGGTAGGGGTAAAATGACTATGTATAAATAATAAACAGCGAGTCGCAGAAGTGTAAAAACAAAGAGGGGGGGGGCATTTGATTAATTGTTCAGCAGTCTTATGGTTTGTGGGTAGAAGCTGTTAAGGAGCCTTTTGGACCTAGACTTGGCGCTCCGGTACAACTTGCCGTGCGCTAGCAGAGAGAACAGTGTATAACTTGGGTGACTGGAGTCTTTGACAATTTTTGGGGCTTTCCTCTGACACCGCCTGGTATATAGGTCCTGGATGTCAGGAAGCTTGGCCCCATTGATGTATTGGGCTGTACGCACTACCCTCTGCAGCGCCTTGCGGTCAGATGCCGAGCAGTTGCCATACCAGGCGGTGATGCAACCGGTCAAGATGCTCTCAATGGTGCAGCTGTAGAACTTTTTGAGGATCTGGGGACCCATGTCAAATCTTTACAGTGTCCTGAGGGGGAAAAGGGGATGTCATGCCCTCTTCACGACTGCCTTGGTGTGTTTGAACCATGATAGTCTGTTGGTGATGTGAAGACCAAGGAACTTGAAACTCTCTACCCTCTCCACTACAGCCCTGTCGATGTGAATGGGGGCATGTTCGGCCCTCCTTTTCCTGTAGTCCATGATCATCTCCTTTGTCTTGCTCACATTGAGGGAGAAGTTGTTGTCTTGGCACCACACTGCCAGGTCTCTGACCTCCTCCCTATTGGCTGCCTCATCGTTGTCGGTGATCAGGCCTACCACTGTTGTGCCTTCAGCAAACTCATTGATGGTGTTGGAGTTGTGCTTGGCCATGCAGTCGTGTGTGAACAGGGAGTTCAGGATGGGACTAAGCACGCACCCCTGAGGGGCCCTCGTGTTGAGGATCAGCTTGGCAGATGTGTTGTTGCCTACCCTTACCACCTGGGGGCAGCCCATCAGGAAGTCCAGGATCCAGTTGCAGAGGGAGGTGTTTAGTCCCGGGTCCTTAGCTTATTGATGAGCTTCGTGGGCACTATCGTGTTGAAAGCTGAGCTGTAGTCAATGAACAGCATTATCACATAGGTTTTCCTTTTGTCCAGGTGGGAAAGGGCAGCATGGTGTGCGATTGAGATTACATCATCTGTGAATCTGTTGAGGAGGTATGCAAATTGGAATGGGTCTAGGATTTCCGGGATGATGGTGTTGATGTGAACCATGACCAGCCTTTCAAAGCACTTCATGGCTACCGATGTGAGTGCTAAGGGGTGGTAGTCACTTCGCTTTCTTTGGTACGGGGACTATGGTGGTCTGCTTGAAACATGTAGGTGTTACAGACTCGGTCAGGGAGAGGTTGAAAATGGCAGTGAAGAAACTTGACAGTTGGTCCGCACATGCTCTGAGTACATGTCCTGGTAATCCGTCTGCGGCCTTGTGAATGTTGACCTGTTTAAAATTCTTGCTCACATCAGCTACGGAGAGCGCGATCACACAGTTGTCCGGAACAGCTGGTGCTCTCATGCATGCTTCAGTGTTGCCTTCCTACTTTAGGTAGCTAGCTGGCTAACTTAGCTGGCTATTGCAGCTAGCTAGCTTCTTTACAACAATTTGATGCAGTCAATACAGGCACTACCAGATTGTATGATTGATAAACTATGGCAGCAACAAGTTTGTATAACTAGAGCGAGTTGGTTTGGCTACTCTCTCTCTCTTTCTCTCTCTCTCTCTCTCTTTATCTCTCTCCCTCCTGTCACACAGACTGTCACACACACTGGCACCTGGCCCCCCCCCCCTCCCCCAGTGCCGTAGCCTAAAAAATTCAAGAAAACGTGTGACCCCAAAAGATGTGTAACTTTTCTCTCTCCTGATCTGCACTTCACCCCTAGGAGGGATGGAGGAATGGGACTGGACATTACTGTCTCATTTGAGGAATTAACGTCTGACACGGTGTTGCCATAGCTACCAAAGAGAGAGAGAGAGAGCAAGAGAGACTGACAAACAGAGAAAAGAGAGAGAATGAGAGAGCCAGATAAACAGAGAGAGAGACTAGAGAAATAGTGAGAGCGAGAGCTACTAGACTGCACAGGTAAATTAATTGGTGTACAGGACTGAGCAAGTCAGCGAAGAAAAACAAATGTTCCTTAAAAGAGGAGAGGAGAGAGAGAGAGAGAGAGAGAGAGAGAAGTGGCTACCAATATGTCTGAGCGTGTATTTGCAGACTGTGTCTGGCTGATGGAATCTCGTTGAGAAGAGTCGGTGGAATTGTGAAGCAGGATGTCATGAGGCACTTAATCAGAAAAGCTTTTAAATAAAACAGACCGAGCCCTAAAAATAAGACAATCCTCATTACACAAGAAGCAAACGTCTGCAACCACACCAGCTATTCAGACACTGAGACAAAAGTAAACGATAAGGAGAATATGGATGGTGAAGTAGCCTAGCAAATCCTTTTCTATATATACACTGCTCAAAAAAATAAAGGGAACACTAAAATAACACATCTGTCACGTCCTGACCAGTATAGGGGTTATTTGTTATTGTAGTTTGGTCAGGACGTGGCAGAGGGTATTTGGTTTATGTGGTTCGGGGTGTGTGTCTATGTAGAGGGGTGTTTGATTTATATATTCCGGGGTTTTTGGGCACTGTTCTATGTTAGTGTATTTCTATGTTCTGTCTAGTCTAGTCTATTTCTATGTTTAGTTTATTGGGGTTGGACCTTCAATTGGAAGCAGCTGGTTATCGTTACTTCTGATTGAAGGTCCTATAAGTAGGAGTTTGTTTTCATGGTTTTTTTTTGTGGGAGATTGTGCTGGGTATAGCTTTGTTGCCTTACCGGCCTGTTATTTGTCGTTGTGTTTTTTTTGTGTACGTATTTATTTTGGTTTACCTTCTTTGTCCATTTAAATAAAAGAAGGTGAGTGCACATTTCCCCGCTGTGTCTTGGTCCACTTTACCCGACGACAACCGTGACAGAATCTCCCACCCACCAAGGACCAAGCAGCGGGGTAAGGAGCAACGGGATAATTATATGGACTATCTGGAGTTTTGGACGTGGGAGGAGATTTAGCCGGAGAGGGCCCATGGAGGAAGTCTGGTGAGGACCGGGAACGCTACCGGGGAACACGGCTGGCTAGGAAGTCGGAGAGGCAGCCCCAATAATTTTTTTGGGGGGGCACACGGGTAGGTTGGCTAGGCCAGGCAGTGGACCTAAGCCAGCTCCCCGTGCTTTTTATGGGGAACAGGTGGAGAAGAGAGCGCCGGAGTATGCGGAAGTGCGCAAGATCTCGCCCATACGCACGCACAGTCCGGTGCGAGTGATCCCAGCCCCTCGCAAGTGCTGTGCTAGAGTGGTCATCCAGCCTGGTAGCAGGATGCCTGCGCAGCGCATCTGGTCACCGGTGCGCCTCCTAGGTCCAGGCTACCCTACGCCCACTCTACGCACGGCAACCATCAGGCCCCTGCACAGCCCAGTTCGCCCTGTGCCAGCACTTCGCTTGTGCAGGGCTACTAGTTCCATCCAGCCAGGACGGGTTGTGCAGGAGGTGCGATCCAGATCGCCAGTTGAGACCGCCAACTTTGTAATGTCCTTAAAACAAGTCAAAATGAGGCTCAGTAGTGTGTGTGGCCTCCACGTGCCTGTATGACCTGTATGACCTCCCTACAACGCCTGGGCATGCTCCTGATGAGGTGGCGGATGGTCTCCTGAGGGATCTCCTCCCAGACCTGGTCTAAAGGATCCGCCAACTCCTGGACAGTCTGTGGTGCAACGTGGCATTTGTGGAAGGAGCGAGACATGATGTCCCAGATGTGCTCAATTGGATTCAGGTCTGGGGAACGGGCGAGCCAGTCCATAGCATCAATGCCTTCCTCTTGCAGGAACTGCTGACACACTCCAGCCACATGAGGTCTAGCATTGTCTTGCATTAGGAGGAACCCAGGGCCAACCGCACCAGCATATGTTCTCACAAGGGGTCTGAGGATCTCATCTCGGTACCTAATGGCAGTCAGGCTACCTCTGGCGAGCACATGGAGGGCTGTGCGGCCCCCCAAAGAAATGCCACCCCACACCATGACTGACCCACCGCCAAACCGGTCATGCTGGAGGATGTTGCAGGCAGCAGAACGTTCTCCACGGCGTCTCCAGACTCTGTCACGTCTGTCACATGTGCTCAGTGTGAACCTGCTTTCATCTGTGAAGAGCCAATCTTGGTGTTCTCTGGCAAATGCCAAACGTCCTGCACGGTGTTGGGCTGTAAGCACAACCCCCACCTGTGGACGTCGGGCCCTCATACCACCCTCATGGAGTCTGTTTCTGACCGTTTGAGCAGACACGTGCACATTGTGGCCTGCTGGAGGTCATTTTGCAGGGCTCTGGCAGTGCTCCTCCTGCTCCTCCTTGCACAAAGGCGGAGGTAGCGGTCCTGCTGCTGGGTTGTTGCCTTCCTACGGCCTCCTCCACGTCTCCTGATGTACTGGCCTGTCTCCTGGTAGCGCCTCCATGCTCTGGACACTACGCTGACAGACACAGCAAACCTTCTTGCCACAGCTCGCATTGATGTGCCATCCTGGATGAGCTGCACTACCTGAGCCACTTGTGTGGGTTGTAGACTCCGTCTCATGCTACCACTAGAGTGAAAGCACCGCCAGCATTCAAAAGTGACCAAAACATCAGCCAGGAAGCATAGGAACTGAGACGTGGTCTGTGGTCACCACCTGCAGAAACACTCCTTTATTGGGGGTGTCTTGCTAATTGACTATAATTTCCACCTGTTGCCTATTCCATTTGCACAACAGCATGTGGAATTTATTGTCAATCAGTGTTGCTTCCTAAGTGGACAGTTTGATTTCACAGAAGTGTGATTGACTTGGAGTTACATTGTGTTGTTTAAGTGTTCCCTTTATTTTTTTGAGCAGTGTATATAAGTTGCATTCGGAAAGTATTTGGACTCCTTCACTTTTTCCACATTTTGTTACGTTACAGCCTTATTCTAAAATTGATTCAATTGATGTTTTGTTTTTCAATCTACACACAATAATCCCTAATGACAAAGCAAAAATGTTTTTTTAGACATTTTTGCAAATGTATAAAAAAAAAACTGAAATACCTTATTTACATAAGAATTCAGACCCTTTTCTATGAGACTCAAAATTGAGCTCAACTGCATCCTGTTTGCATTGATCATCCTTGAGATGCTTCTTAAACTTGATTGGAGTCCACCTGTGGTAAATAAAATGTATTGGACATAATTTGGAAAGACACACACACACCTGTCACAGTTGACAGTGCATGTCAGAGCAAAAACCAAGCCATGAGGTCAAAGGAAATGTCTGTAGAGCTCCAAGACAGGATTTTGTCGAGGCACAGATCTGGGGAAGGGTACCAAACAATTTCTGCAGCATTGAAGGTCTCCAAGATCACAGTGGCAGCCATCATTTTTAAATGGAAAAAGTTTCGAACCACCAAGATTCTTCCTAGAGCTGGCCGCTCGGCCAAACTGATTAATCGGGAGAGAAGGGCCTTGGTCGGGGAGGTGACCAAGAACCCAATGGTAACTCTGACAGAGCTCCAGAGTTCCTCTGTGGAGATGGGATAATGATGAAAACCTGCTCCAGAGCGCTCAGGACCTCAAACTGGGACAAAGGTTCACCTTCCAACAGGACAATGACCCTAAGTACACAGCCGAGAAAACGCAGGAGTGGCTTTGGGACAAGTCTCTGTCCTTGAGTGGCCCAGCCAGAGCCCAGACTTGAACCCGATCGAACATCTCTGGAGAGACCTGAAAATAGCTGTACAACGACACTCCCCATCCAACCTGACAGAGCTTGAGAGGACCTGCAGAGAAGAATGGGAGAAACTCCCCAAATACAGGTGTGCCAAGCTTGTAGCGTCATACCGAAGAAGACTTGAGGCTGTAATCGCTGCCAAAGGGGCTTCAACAAAGTACTGAGTAAGGGTCTGAATACTTATGTAAATGTGATATTTCAGTTTTTTGTAAACATTTCTAAAAACCTGTTTTTGCTTTGTCATTAAGGGATATTGTGCGTAGATTGATTAGAGAAAAAAACGATTTCATCCATTTTAGAATAAGGTTGTAACGTAACAAAATGTGGAAAAGGTCAAGGGGTCTGAATACCTCCCGAATGTACTGTAAATATATATATGTGTTCCAAATGGCACCCTCTTCCCCATATTGTGCACTACTTTTGACCAGGGTCAATAGGCCCATAGCCTAGCAAATACTTTTTTCTCTCCCAACTTTATCTAATCTTCCAGGGCTGTCCCCGACTAAAAAATATCTTGGTGGACCGAGAGTCGTCTGTTCTTTCAACCAATCGATTGGTAGAAATGTCAAAAAGTGTATTTTTCAATATATAGACACATCCTACGTGCTTTAATCAAACCAACTATATGCACTGAGCTTGTCTGATGCTTTAATCACACTGTTTGATTAAATAATTAAGACACACAAATGACTAGACAGAGTCCGACCGCAATTAAATTGATTGTGCATCCCATGCACGTGACCAATAGGCCTTGACCTATAGCATATCATAATCACATCAATAAATTGGTTATAACAAACTCTGAACGCCATAACACATGTGACAGCAAAATGGATGCAGAGGATGTGACATACTTGAAACGAGGGAATGGTTGTTTACTGGTTGCTCAGGAGGTAAAGGGGAAGTCAGATGTGTGTAATACATTTGACTAGTTGTGGAAAATACTGGAGATCAAGGAAAAGAAGGTATGGAGCCAGCGCTGCGTGTGTTTGCCAAACAAGTGCTGTTAGATCGTCTGACCGTTTGGAACAATGTAAACAACACAAAATAAATTATAAGCGTACCAGAGAGACTGTTGTACTTCTTTTTTTTGTAAAGCCTTTATTACAGCAAAGACTAAAAACAGTTGCCGAAATGAAATGGTTTATTTATTGTTTACAGCTAATTATTCAAGGGTCACTTTGTTAATTTATTTTAAAACTAAAATACTTGATTGCATTTCAAATCATGAATGACTTGTATGCTGTGTGATGACCTTAACAAATTATTGATTGATACAATAGCCTATATAAGTATTGAAATATAGACCTAAGTAAGTTACGGTATCAAGACTAAACAGGATGTGCTCTTAGGCCTACAGCTCGATGGTGGTTATACAAGGCTGCTATACTAAGCCTACTAATGATAACAACATGACTTATTATTATAATGATCATAATAATAATAGTAATAATAACAATAAGAAGGAGATCAAGAAAAAGGAGGGTTATTATTATTATTTATATAATTTTTCTGACAATTTGGAACAGTGTAAACAACACTAAATAAATAAGTAATACCTGCAAGGCTGTTTTAACAAACAAAAAAAGTGCAAAGCCTTTATTACAGCCTATCAAAGATTAAAAACAGACAGATCTGTGAAATTGTTTATCCAACATGTTGTGGTCGTGTGAGGCTGGGTGCTCATGGAATCAGTAGACTATTAATCAAACACTCAAACCGGCAACAGAAGCAGGATGTCTTATTCCTGTAGATATATATGGATGATTTATAAAGCCAGGAACGTTTATCAGATAGGCTGTTCAATATTGATCTAATTAAGTTGGGGTTTTCTCTCTCCTCACTTTTCTCAGACAGGTGTCTTGTACACCATGATTTTTTATAGAATTTTTGCTACTGCTCGACTAAAGAAATGTCGTTCGACCAACAGCCTATCGACCAAACAATCGACCAGTCGACTAAATGGGGTCAGCAATAACATCTTCAAACAAAAACAAAATGGCTGCTGCTGTATAGTTGAGGTTGTTGCATCATCCCATCGCCATCTTTGTGTAACCCAAATGTTTAATTCACACAGTATACCGTTTTTGTGGCTTCTCAAATCGTTAGAATTCCATGGCAGCCTTAAGTAGGTCACTGAAGCCTTTCAGAGAAACTCCTCCCCGAAATGCATAAAAATGCATAAATGCACTGCATATTCACCCTTCTACATACTGCATGTTGGGGTGGTTAAAGTATGTGTTAGGGTGGAAAAGTGCAGAGAGACGAAAGGTAGGATTTGATACACATGAAGGCAATGACCGAGCAATCAAGAAATGGTGCAGTGGGTCTAACTGTGTCAGTGGGTCTGAAATTAGTCCAATATTAACCTTACAGTAAGTCCCAGAATTAACTGTTTTGCACTTGAATCATTTTAATCATGTAAACCAGCAGTATTCCGAACCTTGTATGTGTTCCAAGCACTGTGGGTCACACTAACTATGAGCACTCACTGCCTAGGATATTATGGTCATTTCTCAAATGAATAATACAATAAATTACAATAATAGCCCACATCCGATATGAAACTCAAACTCAGTGACCATAGAGATGATGGTGACTCCCCTGTGTGTAACACCAAGTGACAGTCAGGACAGCAGTGACCACAGCTACCTATTATGGCGGTATGTTTGTCTGGTACATACATAAATATTGTAGCAGACTCACGGTTAGTGAGTTGAGATTACATCAACCGCAAATAAAAGCTTCAATTCAATGAAGCACATCCCATTTCATAATGCTGTACGATACAGCCTCACCCCTGTATACTGTATGTTCTGCTGTATTGCCAGTGGCAAGATACTATACCACACGAGCGTATTGGAGGAGGGTTGGGTTCTTAACTAAGTTCAGTGCTATTCCAATTTCCTCCCCCAAATAATGTATGAACAAACTGACATTATATATTCTCTTCTTTTTTGTGTTAGACTATGGGGGATTTACTACTTTTAGCTGCCAGTCAGCCTGCCTGATCAAAAAGATGTCAATTACAGCCAGGCAAACTCTGGGACAGACCTCGAGGCCCCCGCCGCGTCTACCTCAGCTAAATCACTCAACCAGTGCTTGACTGCACTTGCACACTCCCCATCATGGATTTAAAAACATTGCATTGGTGAAAATATTGTCTAGACGAAGTTTTCACCATTATTTAATCCATTGTTTAGTTTGGGAGAATGATGGAGAATCGGGACACAACTACAAGTACTATAGGTCCAATGTAGGTGTACTATAAGTGTACTGTAGGTGTACTGTAGGTGTACTGTAAGTGTACTGTAGGTGTACTGTAAGTGTACTGTAGGTGTACTATAGGTCTACTGTAAGTGTACTACAGGTCTACTGTAAGTGTACTGTAAGTGTACTGTAGATGAACTGTAGGTGTACTGTAAGTGTACTGTAGGTGTACTGTACGTGTACTGTAGGTGTACTATAGGTCTACTGTAAGTGTACTGTACGTGTACTGTAGGTGTACTACAGGTCTACTGTAAGTGTACTGTAAGTGTACTGTAGATGAACTGTAGGTGTACTGTAAGTGTACTGTAGGTGTACTGTACGTGTACTGTAGGTGTACTATAGGTCTACTGTAAGTGTACTGTAAGTGTACTGTAGGTCTACTGTAAGTGTACTATAGGTGTACTCTAGGTGTACTGTAAATGTACTATAGGTGGACCGTATGTGTACTGTAGGTGTACTATAAGTGTACTGTAGGTGTACTATATCTGTACTGTAAGTGTTCTGTAGGTGTACTTTAGGTCTACTATAGGTGTACTTTAGGTGTATTGTAGGTGTACCGTGGGTATACTATAGGTGTACTGCTATACTGTAGGTTTACTGTAGGTGTACTGTATATGTACTGTAGGTGTACTATAGGTATATTTTAGGTGTACTGTAGTTGTACTATAGGTGTACTGCTATACTGTAGGTGTACTATACATGTTCTGTAAGTGTACTGTAGGTGTACTTGAGGTTTAATATAGGTGTACTATAGGTATATTTTAGGTGTACTGCAATTGTACTATCGGTGTACTACTATACTGTAGGTGTACTGTAGATGTACTGTAGGTGTACTATAGGTGTACTATAGGTGTATTGCTTGATATTTCTGGTAAAATCAATGCAGGGGTTTTCTTATAGTGCTTAAAGGTGCAGACTTTTTGGTGAACAGCTGAAGGTTGGATGTACCAATCCCAGATTGCCCCTTTAATATAGCATTTGCCAGCATAACACTGCGCTCTTCTGCATTTTAAGCAGAGCAAAAGAGGCACATGCCATCTCCAGCTAGCTTCAGTGAAGAAGTATCAAAAGCCATTTTGATCTCTTTGAAAAAGCCTTGGAGACATACTCCAATGCTGGGTTCTTTAGCCTCCAGAAGAATATTTGCTGTCTTTTTCAATCTGAATCTCTCAACTTTTGGTGGAGGAATTTGAGTTTAACGAATGTTGCTGAGCTACGATGGGCAACCAACTACAGTTTCTTCTACCGACCTCTTCTTCATCTTCTTTCTGCTTCCTGTCCATCCTCTTCCTGTTCTTCCTCCATGCCATCTCCCCCATCTTCTCCAACTGCTCAACAGTTATTATCTTCTCTCTCAGTGCCGTCTCTGTCACACCCAACAACTATTCTCTACTCTCTCAGTGGTCTCTGTCACACCCAACAACTATTCTCTACTCTCTCAGTGGTCTCTCTCACACCCAACAACTATTCTCTACTCTCTCAGTGGTCTCTGTCACACCCAACAACTATTCTCTACTCTCTCAGTGGTCTCTGTCACACCCAACAACTATTCTCTACTCTCTCAGTGGTCTCTCTCACACCCAACAACTATTCTCTACTCTCTCAGTGGTCTCTGTCACACCCAACAACTATTCTCTACTCTCTCAGTGCCGTCTCTCTCACACCCAACAACTATTCTCTACTCTCTCAGTGCCGTCTCTCTCACACCCAACAACTATTCTCTACTCTCTCAGTGGTCTCTGTCACACCCAACAACTATTCTCTACTCTCTCAGTGGTCTCTCTCACACCCAACAACTATTCTCTACTCTCTCAGTGGTCTCTCTCACACCCAACAACTATTCTCTACTCTCTCAGTGGTCTCTGTCACACCCAACAACTATTCTCTACTCTCTCAGTGGTCTCTGTCACACCCAACAACTATTCTCTACTCTCTCAGTGGTCTCTCTCACACCCAACAACTATTCTCTACTCTCTCAGTGGTCTCTCTCACACCCAACAACTATTCTCTACTCTCTCAGTGGTCTCTGTCACACCCAACAACTATTCTCTACTCTCTCAGTGGTCTCTCTCAAACCCAACAACTATTCTCTACTCTCTCAGTGGTCTCTGTCACACCCAACAACTATTCTCTACTCTCTCAGTGGTCTCTGTCACACCCAACAACTATTCTCTACTCTCTCAGTGGTCTCTGTCACACCCAACAACTATTCTCTACTCTCTCAGTGGTCTCTCTCACACCCAACAACTATTCTCTACTCTCTCAGTGCCGTCTCTCTCACACCCAACAACTATTCTCTACTCTCTCAGTGGTCTCTGTCACACCCAACAACTATTCTCTACTCTCTCAGTGGTCTCTGTCACACCCAACAACTATTCTCTACTCTCTCAGTGGTCTCTGTCACACCCAACAACTATTCTCTACTCTCTCAGTGGTCTCTGTCACACCCAACAACTATTCTCTACTCTCTCAGTGCCGTCTCTCTCACACCCAACAACTATTCTCTACTCTCTCAGTGGTCTCTGTCACACCCAACAACTATTCTCTACTCTCTCAGTGGTCTCTGTCACACCCAACAACTATTCTCTACTCTCTCAGTGCCGTCTCTCTCACACCCAACAACTATTCTCTACTCTCTCAGTGCCGTCTCTCTCACACCCAACAACTATTCTCTACTCTCTCAGTGCCGTCTCTCTCACACCCAACAACTATTCTCTACTCTCTCAGTGGTCTCTGTCACACCCAACAACTATTCTCTACTCTCTCAGTGGTCTCTCTCACACCCAACAACTATTCTCTACTCTCTCAGTGGTCTCTCTCAAACCCAACAACTATTCTCTACTCTCTCAGTGGTCTCTGTCACACCCAACAACTATTCTCTACTCTCTCAGTGGTCTCTGTCACACCCAACAACTATTCTCTACTCTCTCAGTGGTCTCTGTCACACCCAACAACTATTCTCTACTCTCTCAGTGGTCTCTGTCACACCCAACAACTATTCTCTACTCTCTCAGTGGTCTCTGTCACACCCAACAACTATTCTCTACTCTCTCAGTGGTCTCTCTCACACCCAACAACTATTCTCTACTCTCTCAGTGCAGTCTCTCTCACACCCAACAACTATTCTCTACTCTCTCAGTGGTCTCTGTCACACCCAACAACTATTCTCTACTCTCTCAGTGGTCTCTGTCACACCCAACAACTATTCTCTACTCTCTCAGTGGTCTCTCTCACACCCAACAACTATTCTCTACTCTCTCAGTGGTCTCTGTCACACCCAACAACTATTCTCTACTCTCTCAGTGCCGTCTCTCTCACACCCAACAACTATTCTCTACTCTCTCAGTGCCGTCTCTCTCACACCCAACAACTATTCTCTACTCTCTCAGTGCCGTCTCTCTCACACCCAACAACTATTCTCTACTCTCTCAGTGCCGTCTCTCTCACACCCAACAACTATTCTCTACTCTCTCAGTGGTCTCTCTCACACCCAACAACTATTCTCTACTCTCTCAGTGCCGTCTCTGTCACACCCAACAACTATTCTCTACTCTCTCAGTGGTCTCTCTCACACCCAACAACTATTCTCTACTCTCTCACACCTGATGTTATACAACCAGAAGAGGAGCAGCGCTGTAAAACTGAAGGACACGAGCTCTAGATAGAGCAACCTCGATCTCTCCTTGTTTCTCTGTGTTTGTCAGAAGCGTGTAGTGTAGTTTAGTGTAGTGTAGTGTGGAGATGAAGGAAGGTTTATTGAAGTGAGAGAAAAACCTTAACAGAAACTGCCATAGGCGCTCTTCCTATTAATTCTGTTCAACAAAATGGTACAGATTTAGCATGTTAATTTGATCACTCTTTTGTTGATGAGAATTTTACTGCACAGCAGGAAATGCTAACTTGTAGTTTATTCAAGGTTTAAAATGGCTTCTAAAGTTTTTAATACCCACTTAAATGTCAGACTTGATTTGTCCTAAAGTAAAATGTACCAACACCTACCAAAATGTCCATTAATTATAATAATTATAATCACATTTCCTGTTGCTGCAGGATTATTGTCCTGCTATAGCAAACTGGTTCAAATTAAGATTCTACAGCTGAAAAGGGTATTGTACTATCATATCCAGCAATATAGACCACAGGTAGAGTGAATAATGAAAATAAATGCATGTAAATGAAATGATATGCTATTAAACGCCAATGGCAGCTTCCCACACTACCCATTTAGTTGCGCTGACAACGTATAAGCATCAGTCACATACAGGGGCAGGACTGTACAGACCCACGTTGCTGGAGCAATCATCCTAATGACATGTGACTAATGTTAGGTGAGACAAACAGCTAGGCCTTTCCTTTGTTACAGTAGGTGACACACCATTTGTAGGCTTAGTGAAAATGCAGGGCGGAGGGAGGGAGGGAGGGAGGGAGGGAGGGAGGGAGGGAGGGAGGGAGGGAGGGAGGGAGGGAGGGAGGGAGGGAGGGAGGGAGGGAGGGAGGGAGAAAAAGCGCTCACCAACCAAGAATTCACAAAATGGGACAAACACCAAATTGAGACTGCATGCAGAATTCTGCAAAAATATCCTCTGTGTACGATGTAAAACACCAAATAATGCATGCAGAGCAGAATTAGGCCGATACCCGCTAAATATCAAAGTCCAGAACAAAGCCGTTAAATTCTACAACCACCTAAAAGGAAGCGATTCACAAACCTTCCTTAACAAAGCCATCACATACAGATAAATTAACCTGGAGAAGAGTCCCCTCAGCAAGCTGGTCCTGGGGCTCTGTTCACAAACACAAACAGACCCCACAGAGTCCCAGGACAGCAACACAATTAGACCCAACCAAATCATGAGAAAACAAAAAGATAATTACTTGACACATTGGAAAGAATTTACAAAAAAACAGAGCAAACTAGAATGGTATTTGGCCATAAACAGAGAGTACATAGTGGCAGAATACCTGACCACTGTGACTGACCCAAACTTAAGGAAAGCTTTGACTATGTACAGACTCAGTGAGCATAGCCTTGCTATTGAGAAAGGCCGCCGAAGGCAGACCTGGCTCTCAAGAGAATACAGGCTATATGCACACTGCCCACAGATTACACAGACCCACAAAAAATTTGAAAACAAATCCAATTTTGATAAACTCCCACTGATAAACTCCCACTGTCTACTGGGTGAAATACCACAGTGTGCCATCACAGCAGCAACATTTGTGACCTGTTATCACAAGAAAAGGTCAACCAGTGAAGAACAAACACCATTGGAAATACAACCAGTATTTATGTATATAATTTTCACTTTTGTACTATAACTATTTGCACATCATTGCAACACTGTATATAGACACAATATGACATTTGAAATGTTTTTATTCTTTTGGAACTTTTGTGAGTGTAATGTTTACTGTTCATTCCTTATTGTTAATTTCACTTTTGTTTATTATCTACTTCACTTGCTTTGGCAATGTAAACATAGGTTTCCCATGCCAATAAAGCCCTTTGAATTGAGAGAGAGAGGTTGGGAGAGGTGAGTGAGGTCTACAGCAGAGAACAAGGCAGCTTCCCTGATGACAGCCAGTTGATTAATAAAATAGCAGAGAAGATGAACTACTGCCTCGCATGACTAACCCCAGGACTGCCTCTCATCAACATGCATAACTAACCCCAGGACCGCCTCTCATCAACATGCATGACTAACCCCAGGACTGCCTCTCATCAACATGCATAACTAACCCCAGGACTGCCTCTCATCAACATGCATGACTAACCCCAGGACCGCCTCTCATCAACATGCATGACTAACCCCAGGACTGCCTCTCATCAACATGCATGACTAACCCCAGGACCGCCTCTCATCAACATGCATGACTAACCCCAGGACCACCTCTCATCAACATGCATGACTAACCCCAGGACCGCCTCTCATCAACATGCATGACTAACCCCAGGACCGCCTCTCATCAACATGCATGACTAACCCCAGGACTGCCTCTCATCAACATGCATGACTAACCCCAGGACCACCTCTCATCAACATGCACCAGTAACCCCAGGACCACCTCTCATCAACATGCATGACTAACCCCAGGACTGCCTCTCATCAACATGCATGACTAACCCCAGGACCGCCTCTCATCAACATGCATGACTAACCCCAGGACTGCCTCTCATCAACATGCATGACTAACCCCAGGACCGCCTCTCATCAACATGCATGACTAACCCCAGGACTGCCTCTCATCAACATGCATGACTAACCCCAGGACCACCTCTCATCAACATGCATGACTAACCCCAGGACCACCTCTCATCAACATGCATGACTAACCCCAGGACCGCCTCTCATCAACATGCATGACTAACCCCAGGACTGCCTCTCATCAACATGCATGACTAACCCCAGGACCGCCTCTCATCAACATGCATGACTAACCCCAGGACCACCTCTCATCAACATGCATGACTAACCCCAGGACCACCGCCTGCCTGTTCTACCTGCATCTGAGGCACAGGACTACTGTAAATATTCTATGGGAAGAAGAAGGGATAAAAATACATTAAAAACTGTTGAAAAGGTTTAAGGATGGGGATATAAGCCTTGCACCTCCACAAAACACAATGGGAAGTAGAGGAGTGCAGTGGAAAAGGATGAAGGATACAGTCTAGTAGAGAAATACAGTGGAAAAGGATGAAGGATACAGTCTAGTAGAGAAATACAGTGGAAAAGGGTGAAGGATACAGTCTAGTAGAGGAATACAGTGGAAAAGGATGAAGGATACAGTCTAGTAGAGAAATACAGTGGAAAAGGGTGAAGGATACAGTCTAGTAGAGAAATACAGTGGAAAAGGGTGAAGGATACAGTCTAGTAGAGAAATACAGTGGAAAAGGATGAAGGATACAGTCTAGTAGAGAAATACAGTGGAAAAGGATGAAGGATACAGTCTAGTAGAGAAATACAGTGGAAAAGGATGAAGGATACAGTCTAGTAGAGAAATACAGTGGAAAAGGATGAAGGATACAGTCTAGTAGAGGAATACAGTGGAAAAGGATGAAGGATACAGTCTAGTAGAGAAATACAGTGGAAAAGGATGAAGGATACAGTCTAGTAGAGAAATACAGTGGAAAAGGATGAAGGATACAGTCTAGTAGAGAAATACAGTGGAAAAGGATGAAGGATATAGTCTAGTAGAGGAATACAGTGGAAAAGGATGTAGGGTATAGTCTAGGCCTAGCACGTCCACACTAGAACATGATCCGGAGTGGAGTGAAGTCCAGTAGATGTTCTGAGGCACATAGGGAGTGACAGAGTGGAAGTGTGATTGGGAAGCCCAGGCCCCTCTTTAATCCCTTCTGTTTGACTCCTGGAGAACCTCTGTCTCTTGGGAGCCCAAGCCCGTTATGGTGGTAAAAAACCCTTTAGGTTGAATGGGCTTCGAGATCCCCCCTGAACTCTCTGGTCCTGAACTTCTCTACCCATGGGGGACAAAGGCATAATGATAAAAGGATTCATCAATTCATGACGTCATCAGTATCAGAGGAATATATAGTAGACTAATGAATGACCCAATCAACATAATAGTCATATATAGAATAAATACAACCCGACATCATAACGACATCAATATAGGCCATATTTTTACCAATAGGAATAAGATCAAGATGTATGCTAATTATAGAACCATGGAACAATGTATTGACAAGATTCCTCTGTATTGTACCAATATCCTATGTAACTCAGTTGGTAGAGCATGGTATTTGCAGTACCTGGGTTGTGGGTTTGATTCCCACGGGGACCCAGTACGAAAAAAATATTCAAATGTATGCATTCACTAAGTTTCTCTGTATAAGAGTGTCTACTAAACTGCAAAACTTAATTTATACAGCCCAAAATACACTATATATATATATATATATATATACACTGCTCAAAAAAATAAAGGGAACACTTAAACAACACATCCTAGATCTGAATGAAAGAAATAATCTTATTAAATACTTTTTTCTTTACATAGTTGAATGTGCTGACAACAAAATCACACAAAAATAATCAATGGAAATCCAATTTATCAACCCATGGAGGTCTGGATTTGGAGTCACACTCAAAATTAAAGTGGAAAACCACACTACAGACTGATCCAACTTTGATGTAATGTCCTTAAAACAAGTCAAAATGAGGCTCAGTAGTGTGTGTGGCCTCCACGTGCCTGTATGACCTCCCTACAACGCCTGGGCATGCTCCTGATGAGGTGGCGGATGGTCTCCTGAGGGATCTCCTCCCAGACCTGGACTAAAGCATCCGCCAACTCCTGGACAGTCTGTGGTGCAACGTGGCGTTGGTAGATGGAGCGAGACATGATGTCCCAGATGTCCCAGACCTGGATTCAGGTCTGGGGAACGGGCGGGCCAGTCCATAGCATCAATGCCTTCCTCTTGCAGGAACTGCTGACACACTCCAGCCACATGAGGTCTAGCATTGTCTTGCATTAGGAGGAACCCAGGGCCAACCGCACCAGCATATGTTCTCACAAGGGGTCTGAGGATCTCATCTCGGTACCTAATGGCAGTCAGGCTACCTCTGGCGAGCACATGGAGGGCCCCCCAAAGAAATGCCACCCCACACCATGACTGACCCACCGCCAAACCGGTCATGCTGGAGGATGTTGCAGGCAGCAGAACGTTCTCCATGGCATCTCCAGACTCTGTCACGTCTGTCACATGTGCTCAGTGTGAACCTGCTTTCATCTGTGAAGAGCACAGGGCGCCAGTGGCGAATTTGCCAATCTTGGTGTTCTCTGGCAAATGCCAAACGTCCTGCACAGTGTTGGGCTGTAAGCACAACCCCCACCTGTGGACGTTGGGCCCTCATACCACCCTCATGGAGTCTGTTTCTGACCGTTTGAGCAGACACATGCACATTTGTGGCCTGCTGGAGGTCATTTTGCAGGGCTCTGGCAGTGCTCCTCCTGCTCCTCCTTGCACAAAGGCGGAGGTAGCAGTCCTGCTGCTGGGTTGTTGCCCTCCTACGGCCTCCTCCACGTCTCCTGATGTACTGGCCTGTCTCCTGGTAGCGCCTCCATGCTCTGGACACTACGCTGACAGACACAGCAAACCTTCTTGCCACAGCTCGCATTGATGTGCCATCCTGGATGAGCTGCACTCCCTGAGCCACTTGTGTGGGTTGTAGACTCCGTCTCATGCTTCCACTAGAGTGAAAGCACCGCCAGCATTCAAAAGTGACAAAAACATCAGCCAGGAAGCATAGGAACTGAGAAGTGGTCTGTGGTCTCCACCTGCAGAACCACTCCTTTATTGGTGGTGTCTTGCTAATTGCCTATAATTTCCACCTGTTGTCTATTCCATTTGCACAACAGCATGTGAAATTTATTGTCAATCAGTGTTGCTTCCTAAGTGGACCGTTTGATTTCACAGAAGTGTGATTGACTTGGAGTTACATTGTGTTGTTTAAGTGTTCCCTTTATTTTTTGAGCAGTATATATACAAAAGTATGTAGACACCCCTTCAAATGAGTGGATTCAGCTATTTCAGCCACACAGGTGTATAAAATCAAGCACACAGCCATGCAATCTCCGTAGACGAACATTGGTAGTAGAATGGCCCATACCGTAGAGCAGTGAATTTCAACGTGCCAACTGTAAAGTTGGTGGATACAAGTATAATGGTGTGGGGATGTTTTTCATGGATTGGGCTAGACCCCTTAGTTCCAGTGAAGGGGAAAATTAACGCTACAGCACACAAGGACATTCTAGACAATTCTGTGCTTGCAACTTTGTGGCAACAGTTTGAGGAAGGCCCTTTCTTGTTTCAGCATGACAATGCCCCCATGCACAAAGCAAGGTCCATACAGAACTGGTTTGTCGAGATTGGTGTGGAAGAACTTGACTGGCCTGCACAGAGCCCTGACCTCAACCTCATCAAACATCTTTGGGATGAATTGCAAAGCCGACTACAATCGCCCAACATCAGTGCCCAACCTCATTAATACTCTTGTGGCTGAATGGAAGCAAGTCCCCGCAGCAATGTTCCAACATCTGTGAAAGCCTTCCCAGAAGAGTGGAAGATGTTATAGCAGCAAAGAGAGGACCAACTCCATATTAATGCCCATGATTTTGGAATGAGAGCGGGTATCCACATACTTTTGCTCATGTAGTGTAACTAGCTACATCCTTCTATATCATAAGTTTTGTATCACCATTCACCACCCTGAAAATGAGAGAAAAACTCTGCTTCCTGACTGTGTCATCTGAAACTAACACTGAATTCTGTCCTAATGTTCACAGTAGGTTTTCAAGTTCCATTTCTCAGGAGATGAATGGTAGGAGTCCGATTCCTTTTATAGCAGTCGTGGAGTCGGCACAGCCAGAGCAGACATTAGGGGAACTCTAAAGTTAAATCATTCAGTGTTTCCAATGTCAGGGGAGAAGGGAGGGAGGGAGGGAGGGAGGGAGGGAGAGAGAGAGGGAGGGAGGGAGGGGGGGAGGGAGGGAGGGAGGGAGGGAGGGAGGGAGGGAGAAAAAGATAGGGAGAAAAGAGAGAGCAGGAAGGAGGAGGGAGAGAAGTTCCATCACACTGGCGATGGTGTGGGTTGAGGGAACACACAGATTCAATGGAGAACGCAGGGAACTGAGAACGCAGGGAACTGAGAACGCAGGGAACTGGTACATCTCTCTTTTCTTCCTTTCTCGCCATCGTTCTCTCTCGTTCTTTTTTATACATCTTCTTCCCATGCATCGCCTCATCTGGAGAAGCGTAGCTATGTGTGTGTCCTCTCTCCTCTCTCTCTTTCCTGAGCAGGCAGGAGCCTCAGTCAGATAAAGGCGGCAGGCAGCAGTCATTAAGGAGCGTGTGAGTGTGTGTCTGTGTGTATGCGCGTGTGTGTGTGAGCCAGCAACACCACCGGTAAAGTCCTGGGAGCTCATCCTCTTTATCAGAGAACAAAGAGTGATGCAGGTCGTTCAGGGACATTACTGACCCAACTTACAACCTGTTCATCATTGAGGCAAGGTCTGTGTGTATTAAAGCTTCAACACAACACTCATCCTTTGATGTTTCAGCTGTGCTTGTGTGGTGGCTTTCAAGGAAATGGTGGGTAGATCATCACACGTCCCAGTCGTTCACTCCGTCGTGTTGCTATGGCAACAGGAAACCTGTTGAGGGTTAATTGAATCGTCCGTGTGCAACGCAAACCAGTGTTTTTCGTGTAATGGCGTTTCCAGATTTGCATTGGTTCGCTGCCAAAATATAGGATAGTGTGTGCGTGAGAGAGAGAGACAGAGAGAGAGCGAGAGAAAGAGAGCGAGAGAGACAGAGACAGAGAGTGAGAGAGAGAGAAGCGAGAGACAGAGACAGAGACAGAAAGTGAGAGACAGAGAGTGAGAGACAGAGACAGAGAGTGAGAGACATAGACAGAGACAGAGACAGAGAGACAGAGACAGAGAGAGAGACAGAGAGTGAGAGACAGAGACAGAGAGTGAGAGATAGAGAAAGAGAGAGAGAGACAGAGAGATAGAGAGTGAGAGATAGAGAAGAGAGAAAGAGAGAGAGAGACAGAGAGATAGAGAGTGAGAGACAGAGTGAGAGATAGAGAAGAGAGAGAAAGAGAGAGACAGAGAGATAGAGAGTGAGAGATAGAGAAGAGAGAGAAAGAGAGAGAGAGACAGAGAGATAGAGAGTGAGAGATAGAGAAGAGAGAGAAAGAGACATACAGAGTGGAGCTATGTGCTATTGTTGTTTCCATGGTTACAACTAGTCAGCTTTTCATAAAGAACTAAGCAAATCATCAGGTGAATGTTCTATTCTTCTGCTGTCAGATTGTGTAGTTTCCTCTAAACACACACATTTTCTCGCAGCTAGCTAGTAAGAAACAGTCAGACGCCTCGATGCAGCCGACCTATGTTACAGTGCAGTTACATACAGTACAGTGCATGCGGAAAGTATTCAGACCCCTTGATTTTATCCACATTTTGTTACGTTACAGCTTTATTCTAAAGTAGATTTTTTTTTTAATGTTCCTCATCAATCTACAAACAATACCCCATAATGACAATGTAAAAACAGGTTTTCAGAAAATTTTGCAAACGTATTAATTATAAGAAACTGAAATATTATATTTACATAAGTGTTCAGACCCTTTACTCAGTACTTTGTTGAAGGACCTTTGGCAGTGATTACAGCCCTGAGTATTCTTGGGTATGGCGCTACAAGCTTGGCAAACCTGTATTTGGGGAGTTTCTCCCTTCCTTCTCTGCAGATCCTCTCAAACTCTGTCAGGTTGGATGGAGAGCATCGCTGAACAGCTATTTTCAGATCTCTCCTGATATGTTAGATCGGGATCAAGTCCGAGAGACTCGTCCTGAAGCCAGTCCTGCGATGTCTTGGCTGTGTGCTTAGAGTTGTTGTCCTGTTGAAAGGTGAACCTTTGCCCCAGTCTGATGTCCTGAGCGCTCTGGAGCAGGTTTTCATCAAGGATCTCTCTGTACTTTGCTCCGTTCATCTTTCCCTCAATCCTGACTAGTCTCCCAGTCCCTGCTGCTGAAAAACATCCCCACAGCATGATGCTGCCACCACCATGCTTCACCGTAGGGATGGTGCCAGGTTTCCTCCAGACGTAACGCTTGGCATTCAGGCCAAACAGTTCAATCTTGGTTTCATCAGCCCAGGGAATCTTGTTTCTCATGGTCTGAGAGTCCTTTAGGTAGCGATATTGGACTCACCTGGACTCACTCATCACCTGTTATTACCTCCTCTATATTTGTCAGTTCCCCAGCTCTGTTCCCCGCTTCTGCATTGATTGTCTTTTGTTTGTGTTACCTGTTTGCTGACGCAGTTCCTGTCTCGTTCCATGTCCGTTATTTATTAAATGTTTTACTCCCCGTACCTGCTTCATCTCTCCAGCGTCATTCCATGTGACATACAGCACCCGATGACACAAAAAGGCCAAAAAGATCATCAAGGACAACAACCACCAGAACCACTGCCTGTTCATCCTGCTATCATCCAGAAGGCGAGGTAAGTACAGGTGCATCAAAGCTGGGAACGAGAGACTGAAAAACAGCTTCTATCTCAAGGCCATCAGACTGTTAAATAGCCATCACTAGCACATTAGTGGCTGCTGCTCTTTATACATAGACTGAAATCACTGGCCACTTTAATAACTGTAACACTAGTCACTTTAATAATGTCTATATATTTTGCATTACTCATCTCATATGTATACGCTGTATTCTATCCTATTCTACAGTATCTTTGTCTATGCCGCTCTGACATTGCTCGTCCAAATATTGATATGTTCTTAATTCCATTCCTTTACTTTAGATTGTGTGTATTGTTAGATATTAATTGTTAGATATTACTGCACTGTTGGAGCTAGAAACACAAGCATTTCGCTACACCCGCAATAACATCTGCTAAACAATTTCATTTCATTTTATTTGATCTGAGCTCAATTTCGAGTCTTATAGCAAAGGGTCTGAATACTTATGTAAATAAGGTATTTCTGTTTGTATTTTTTTTCCTTTTGCAAAACAATCTACAAATGTGTTTTTGCTATGTCGTTATGCAGTATTGAGTGTAGATTGATGAGGATTTTTAAAAATGTAATCAATTTTAGAATAAGGCTGTAATGTAACAAAATTTGTAAAATAGTCAAAGGGTCTGAATACTTTCTGAATGCATTGTACTGTACATGACCTTCCTTATGCAGGAGCTCTCTCTCTCTCTCTCTCACACACACACACACACACACACACACACACACACACACACACACGCACACACAGATCAATAACAATTGTCTCTTTCACAGATCACTACAAAAGGACCCCACACACAGTTATGTGCACACACAAACACATATACACACACACACACAAACACATACACACACACTTCTACAGTACCTCTAAATCCTAATAGATCACGTCTAAAAAGAACTTATCTGGCCACACAGAGATTGTGTCATGAGCTTAGGCATGTTTATTCTCTTTCCCAAAAAGACCTGTCTAACTGTGATTACCAGAGACACATTTCAGTGAATACTGGTCATCATCACCTGATGTAACTCAGTCCTTTGTAGCTACTTTCTGTCTATTTTGGTCCGCTAATAAAAACTGAGTGAACTCTCTCACACAACAGTATATACAGTGCAGTGGAGGCTGGTGGGAGGAGCTATAGGAGGACATTGTAATGGCTGAAATTGAATTAATGGAACCGAGTCAAACGGGGTTTCCATATGTTTGACGTGCTTGATATGTTCCATTTATTCCATTTCAGGCATTACAATGAGCCCGTCCTCCGAAAGCTCCTCCCACCAGCCTCCTCTGAAACACTTAATGCCTCATGTAGTGTATCATATATGAAGGAGGAGAATTTGATACAGCCTATCTATGATATATAGTTATACATAACATAACTGGCTTTTTGGTCCAGAAATGGAGGCACCAGGCTTTAACCGGGATTTCCAGCATTATCTGCGAGTGTAGAACCCACTGGGCACAGACGTCAGTACGTCTATTTTTGATTTACATTTGGTTGAGTTGTCAACTAACTTAAATTCAATGTGAAATCAACCAAAAAATTCAGCATGACATTGGATTTAGGTTAAAAGTTGGGTATAAAAAATACATTGACGGCTTTATGCTAATCCAATCAGTTTTCCACATTGATTCAACGTCATCACATATCATATTATTATTTTTAAATGACGTTTAAACAACTTTGATTCAATCAGTTTTTGCTCAGTGGGAAAATCCTAGAAAATGTTCTCTAACTGACACTAGTTTACTCCAATCAATCAATCAATCAATCAATCAATCAATGTCTGGTTCTGTGTGTGTGTTTGGTGGGGGGGAGGGGGGGGGGGGGGGGAGGGGGACGCCTGAACCAGGGGACGCACAAAACCCATTATTTGGCAGGGTCCTAAACATAACCAATCTAAACATTAGAAACATACCATTATGAATTATTATCATCAATATGATTATTTTCTAGTGATCAATTTTCATAATCTATCATTCTTTGTCTGCACAAATACACACTTCTCATAATGGGCATCCAAAATTCCTGTCCCTCTCTTTCAGTTTGTTTTCTTTCCTCACTATTATCTGGTTGTGTGCCTTTTTATTCATGGTGTGTGAATCACCCTCACAGTTCAGAGGATCTCTCTCTCTCCCCCCTGCTCTCTCTCTCTCTCTCTGCCTCCCCCTCACTATGCCCACTGCAATTGATCGTGCCTCCTTCTTCACCTTGCCTCTCGCTATTCATTACTGGTCAGTTGGGATTTGATATTTGATATTAGATACCTGGGGACCCATCTTTCTGATGTCAGCTTTGAGACAGTCACTCCTTCAAAGGACACTTGGGGGTTTATCAGTTGAATTGAGACAAATAAGTGGTGACTTTAAGCAGTGGGATTGTTTCCGTGTTATTCTATAGCAGTATCCCATGGAATCCTAGCAGTGGGAATGATTCTGTGTTATTCTATAGCAGTATCCCCTGGAATCCTAGCAGTGGGAATGATTCTGTGTTATTCTATAGCAGTATCCCCTGGAATCCTAGCAGTGGGAATGATTCTGTGTTATTCTGTAGCAGTATCCCCTGGAATCCTAGCAGTGGGAATGATTCTGTGTTATTTTATAGCAGTATCCCCTGGAATCCTAGCAGTGGGAATGATTCTGTGTTATTTTATAGCAGTATCCCCTGGAATCCTAGCAGTGGGAATGATTCTGTGTTATTTTATAGCAGTATCCCCTGGAATCCTAGCAGTGGGAATGATTCTGTGTTATTCTATAGCAGTATCCCATGGAATCCTAGCAGTGGGAATGATTCTGTGTTATTCTATAGCAGTATCCCCTGGAATCCTAGGTGTCTGCTACCTACAGACTAGTTCATTTCTTACTATTGTTTGATGTTAATCCTGTGTTTTAAATTGGCCCCGGGCCACGTGTTGGAGCCAGACTTGGACAGGCAAGCTGGTCCACTAATGTGCATCTGGGTGGACATTAGAGCAGTCTGAAACAGTCAGGGGATAAACATAATGAGGACAGTTCCCCTATTCCCCTGATGACAGTCAGAGCAGAGCAGAGAGAGAAAGACTGGGGAACTTTTAGCTATTAATTATCAAGACAGAGAGAGGTAGAGAGAGAGAGAGAGAGAGAGA
>NW_021822302.1:0-31456 GCF_901001165.1 Salmo trutta
GGACTGAAGGAAGAAACCAATTGCAACAAGGTGACAGTTAGGTTGCTATTCCACTGTCCAAGTACGGTGGAATCAACCAGCCCAACCCTGGTATCAACCAGCCCAACCAGCCCAACCAGCCCAACCATGGTATCAACCAGCCCAACCCTGGTATCAACCAGCCCAACCCTGGTATCAACCAGCCCAACCCTGGTATCAACCAGCCCAACCCTGGAATCAACCAGCCCAACCCTGGTATCAACCAGCCCAACCAGCCCAACCAGCCCAACCCTGGTATCAACCAGCCCAACCAGCCCAACCAGCCCAACCCTGGTATCAACCAGCCCAACCAGCCCAACCCTGGAATCAACCAGCCCAACCCTGGTATTAACCAGCCCAACCCTGGTATCAACCAGCCCAACCCTGGAATCAACCAGCCCAACCCTGGTATCAACCAGCCCAACCAGCCCAACCAGCCCAACCCTGGTATCAACCAGCCCAACCAGCCCAACCAGCCCAACCCTGGAATCAACCAGCCCAACTCACACAACCCTGGAATCAACCAGCCCAACCCTGGTATCAACCAGCCAAACCAGCCCAACTCACACAACCCTGGTATCAACCAGCCCAACCCTGGTATCAACCAGCCCAACCCTGGAATCAACCAGCCCAACCCTAGTATCAACCAGCCAAACCCTGGAATCAACCAGCCCAACCCTGGAATCAACCAGCCCAACCCTGGTATCAACCAGCCCAACCCTGGAATCAACCAGCCCAACCCTGGAATCAACCAGCCCAACTCTGGAATCAACCAGCCCAACCCTGATATCAACCAGCCCAACCCTGGAATCAACCAGCCCAACCCTGGTATCAACCAGCCCAACCCTGGAATCAACCAGCCCAACCCTGGAATCAACCAGCCCACCCCACACAACCCTGATATCAACCAGCCCAACCCTGGTATCAACCAGCCCACCCCACACAACCCTGGAATCAACCAGCCCAACCCTGGAATCAACCAGCCCAACCCTGGTATCAACCAGCCCACCCCACACAACCCTGATATCAACCAGCCCAACCCTGGTATCAACCAGCCCAACCCTGGTATCAAACAGCCCAACCCTGGTATCAACCAGCCCAACCCTGGAATCAACCAGCCCAACCCTGGTATCAACCAGCCCAACCCTGGTATCAACCAGCCCAACCCTGGAATCAACCAGCACAACCCTGGAATCAACCAGCCCAACCCTGGAATCAACCAGCCCAACCCTGATATCAACCAGCCCAACCAACCCAACCCTGGTATCAACCAGCCCAACCAACCCAACCCTGGTATCAACCAGCCCAACCCTGGAATCAACCAGCCCAACCTTGATATCAACCAGCCCAACCCTGATATCAACCAGCCCAACCCTGGTATCAACCAGCCCAACCCTGGAATCAACCAGCCCAACCCTGGAATCAACCAGCCCAACCCTGATATCAACCAGCCCAACCCTGATATCAACCAGCCCAACCCTGGTATCAACCAGCCCAACCCTGGAATCAACCAGCCCAACCCTGGTTTCAACCAGCCCAACCCTGGAATCAACCAGCCCAACCAACCCAACCCTGGTATCAACCAGCCCAACCAACCCAACCCTGGTATCAACCAGTCCAACCCTGATATCAACCAGCCCAACCCTGGAATCAACCAGCCCAACCCTGGAATCAACCAGCCCAACCCTGGAATCAACCAGCCCACCCCACACAACCCTGATATCAACCAGCCCAACCCTGGAATCAACCAGCCCAACCCTGGTATCAACCAGCCCAACCCTGGAATCAACCAGCCCAACCCTGGTATCAACCAGCCCAACCCTGGAATCAACCAGCCCAACCCTGGAATCAACCAGCCCAACCAGCCCAACCCTGGAATCAACCAGCCCAACCCTGATATCAACCAGCCCAACCCTGATATCAACCAGCCCAACCCTGGAATCAACCAGCCCAACCCTGGTATCAACCAGCCCAACCCTGGAATCAACCAGCCCAACCCTGGAATCAACCAGCCCAACCAACCCAACCCTGGTATCAACCAGCCCAACCAACCCAACCCTGGTATCAACCAGCCCAACCCTGGTATCAACCAGCCCAACCCTGGAATCAACAGAATTCACACAACCCAAATAGATAAAAGGCAGGCTTAGGGTTAGGAAAGGGAGTGTACTAAACACACACACATTCTAACTTGGTCAAAAAAACACCGCATCAGCAAACAGTGACTGGGCCCAAGTTATGGTTTATAATTTATGGGCTCAAAAACTTACAGTCTCTACAAAGTACGGCCTCTACAATTTATGTTCTCTACAACATATGGTCTCTACAACATATGGCCTCTACAACATATGGCCTCTACAACATATGGCCTCTACAACGTATGGCCTCTACAACGTATGGCCTCTACAACGTATGGCCTCTACAACGTATGGCCTCTACAACGTATGGCCTCTACAACATATGGCCTCTACAAATTATGCTCTTTACAATTTATGGCATCTACAAATTATGCTCTTTACAAATTATGGCCTCTACAACGTATGGCCTCTACAACGTATGGCCTCTACAACGTATGGCCTCTACAACGTATGGCCTCTACAACGTATGGCCTCTACAACGTATTGTCTGTAACTGTAACTTGATGTTCTCTAACTGCAGCAGTGTCTGTCTAAAGAGCAATGTGACTACGGGTAGGCATGTTCCCTAGGGAACCAGAGAGAGGGAGCGTGGGTAAGCGTGAGAGGAACGGACTGCAAACTGCTGACCTGGTGTTTCCCAAATGGCATTCTATTTTCTAGTGCACTACTTTTGACAAGGACCTACAGAGTTCTGGTAGTAATGCACTATATAGGGAATAAGGTGCCAATTTAGAATGCTAACCTTGTGTCTGTAGGGAGGAACTGGACAGCACCTCCCTCCCTCCCTCCCCCCTTCCTTCCTTCCTCACTCAAATCTCCCTCACCCCTCCCCTCCCTCACCCCCACTCTTCACCCCTCCCTCACCCCCACTCCTCCCTCACCCCCACTCCTCCCTCACCCCTCCCCTCCCCTCACCCCCACTCCTCCCTCACCCCCACTCCTCCCTCACCCCTCCCCTCCCTCACCCCCACTCCTCACCCCTCCGTCAACCCCACTCCTCACCCCTCCCTCACCCCCACTCCTCCCTCACCCCCACTCCTCACCCCTCCCTCACCCACACTCCTCATGTCTCCCTTACCCCCACTCCTCACGTCTCCAAACACCCCCCCTCACCCCCATTCCTCTCCCCCCCCCCCTCACCCCCATTCCCCCCCCCCCCCCTCACCCCCACTCCTCGGCCCTTTTTTATTGGCCGGTGTCTGTAGTCCGTCCATACACCTGGTGGCATCGCCTTACTGACGGCTGTAAAGGTTCTGAAGGACTCTGCAGGCTGCCAACGTCAACAGTAGCCTGTGCTGAACGGCTCTCTGCTAATCGTTAGAAACTCTCCTCCAACTGACCTAGCAGCACCACCCTCTCTGGCCTACAATGCCAACCCAAACAAGCAGTACCAGCCTAGAGTCTGGAGCTCAGTACTATCCATCTATCTAGTCACAGAACTATCATCTATCTAGTCACAGTACTATCATATATCTAGTAGACACATATGCAGACACAGACAGACCCCCTCCCGCCCTCCCCAGTCAGCTGGACCCCCAGACTGGCCTTGTCCTTAGCCAGCTCCTCTCTGTCACGGTGGACCCTCTGTAGAGCCACAGCCTGGCTGTAAAGCTCTCTACGGACGATGGAGAGTTGGTCAGATTGGGACTGGACCTGCTTGCTGACCTTGGGAGGGACAACCACAGACACATCACAACCACAGACACATCACAACCACCAACCACATCACAACCACATCACAACCACCAACCACCAACAACATCTCAACCAGCAACCACATCACAACCACCAACCACATCACAACCACCAACCACCAACCACATCACAACCAACAACCACATCTCAACCACCAACCACATCACAACCACCAACCACATCACAACCACCAACCACATAACAACCACCAACCACATCACAACCACCAACCACATCACAACCACCAACCACATCACAACCACATCACAACCACCAACCACATCACAACCACCAACCACATCACAACCACCAACCACATCACAACCACCAACCACATCACAACCACCAACCACATCACAACCACCAACCACATCTCAACCACCAACCACATCACAACCACCAACCACATCACAACCACATCACAACCACCAACCACATCACAACCACCAACCACATCACAACCACCAACCACATCACAACCACCAACCACATCACAACCACCAACCACATCACAACCACCAACCACATCACAACCACCAACCACATCACAACCACCAACCACATCTCAACCACCAACCACATCACAACCACCAACCACCAACCACATCACAACCACCAACCACATCACAACCACCAACCACATCTCAACCACCAACCACCAACCACATCACAACCACCAACCACATCACAACCACCAACCACATCACAACCACCAACCACATCACAACCACCAACCACATCACAACCACCAACCACATCTCAACCACCAACCACCAACCACCAACCACATCACAACCACCAACCACCAACCACATCACAACCACCAACCACCAACCACCAACCACATCACAACCACATCACAACCACCAACCACCAACCACATCACAACCACATCACAACCACCAACCACCAACCACCAACCACATCACAACCACCAACCACCAACCACCAACCACATCACAACCACCAATCACCAACCACATCACAACCACCAACCACCAACCACCAACCACATCACAACCACCAACCACCCAACCACATCACAACCACCAACCACCAACCACCAACCACCAACCACATCACAACCACATCACAACCCCCAACCACCAACCACATCACAACCACATCACAACCACCAACCACCAACCACATCACAACCACCAACCACCAACCACATCACAACCACCAACCACCAACCACATCACAACCACCAACCACCAACCACATCACAACCACCAACCACCAACCACATCACAACCACCAACCACCAACCACCAACCACATCACAACCACATCACAACCACCAACCACCAACCACATCACAACCACATCACAACCACCAACCACCAACCACCAACCACATCACAACCACCAACCACCAACCACCAACCACATCACAACCACCAATCACCAACCACATCACAACCACCAACCACCAACCACATCACAACCACATCACAACCACCAACCACCAATCACCAACCACATCACAACCACCAACCACCAACCACCAACCACATCTCAACCACCAACCACCAACCACCAACCACATCACAACCACCAATCACCAACCACATCACAACCACCAACCACCAACCACATCACAACCACCAACCACCAACCACCAACCACATCACAACCACCAATCACCAACCACATCTCAACCACCAACCACCAACCACATGGTCTTCCCTGACATTTTCACCTTATCCCTGACCGGGTCTGTAACGCAAACTTGTTTCAAAAAGACCACCATAGACTACGTGCCAAAAAAACACCAAGGTAACTGTTATAGAGCACACTATATTACTTATACAACTAATATAAGGACAGGACATGAGACGGGAGTAGAAATGAACGTGGGCATTGTTTAATGCGTTTCACAGGAAGAACATTCCAAGCATTTCAACGTAGGTAAGCAATGGGGGGGGGGGGGGGGGGGGGGGGCGCTACAGGTGCCCTAAAGGGACAAAACTAGAATATCAATACACAACAGTAACCTACCTAAATGACAATCAGACAGTAGCACTCACATCTATAGCCATGAAATGCTTTGAAAGTGTCACGGGTGTCGTAGGGTAAAGACCAAGACGCAGCGGGAAAATATATACTCTTCTTTTTATTTGTTGAAGAATGAAAACACAATAAACCTATACAAAACACAAACCAACTTGACAGTCTCGTCAGGCAAAACAGCTAAACAAGAAACAATCTCCCACAAAAACCCATGAAAAACAAACTCCTAATTATAGGACCCTCAATCAGAGGCAACATAACCAGCTGCCTCCAATTGAAGGTCCAACCCCAATTAACTAAACATAGAAAAAACAAAAGACTAGATAGAACATAGAAATACACTAACATAGAACAATGACTAACAAACCCCGGACAAATAAATCAAATACCCCTCTACCTAAACACATACACAAAACACACCCTGAACCACATAAATCAAACACCCCCTGCCACATCCTGACCACACTATAATAACAAATAACCCCTATTACTGGTCAGGACATGACAGAAAGGCTGGTCACAGCTCACATCAACACCCTCATCCCAGACACCCTGGACCCCACTCCAGTCCAGTCCAGTTCAGTTCGCATACCGCCCCAACAGATCCACAGATGACACAATCTCTATTGCACCCCCACACTGCCCTCACTCACCTGGACCTAACACATACTCATGTTGATCATTGACTAAGGCTCAGTATTCAACACCATAGTCCCCTCCAAGCTCATGACCAAACACCTTCCTCAGCAACTGGATCCTGCACTTCCTGACAGGCTGCACCCAGGTGGTGAGGGTAGGCAACAACATTTACATTTTAGTCATTTAGCAGACACTCTTATCCAGAGCGACTTACAGTAATAAATACATACATTTCATTTTATGCATTTTTTTTTTTGTACTGGCCCCCCGTGGGAATCGAACCCACAACCCTGGCGTTGCACACGCCATGCTCTACCAATTGAGCCACAGGGAAGGCTGTGTATTCAGACCTTTTGCTATGAGACACGAAATTGAGCTCAGGTGCATCCTGTTTCCGTTGATCATCCTTCAGATGTTTCTACAACTTGATTGAATTCCACCTGTGGTAAATTCAATTGATTGGAAAGGCACATCTGTCTATATAAGGTCCCACAGTTGACAGTGCATGTCAGAGAAAAAAACCAAGCCATGAGGTTGAAGGAATTGTCCGTAGAGCTCTAAGACAGGATTATGTCTTGGCACAGATCTGGGGAAGGGTACTAAAAAATGTCTGCAGCATTGAAGGTCCCCAAAAACACAGTACCCTCCATCATTCTTAAATGGAAGAAGTTTTCAACAGTGTAATACCAGGAATACAACCTCTCCCTCAATGTCAGCAAGACAAAGGAGCTGATCAGGGACTACAGGAAACAGAGGGGTGAGCTCGTTCCCATCCACATCAATGGAGTTGCAGTGGAGCCGATTGAGAGCTTCAAGTTCCTCGGTGTCCACACACATCCACACAGTTGTGAAGGGGGCACGACAGCGAAAAGATTTGGAATGGGCCCCCTGATCCTCAAAAGGTTACACAGCTGAACCATTGAGAGCATGTTGACTCGCTATATAAGCGCTTGGTATAACAACTGCAAGGCACCTGAACTCAAGGCTCTACAGAGGGTGGTGAGTACGACCCAGTACATCACTGGGGCTAAGCTCCCTGCCATCCAGGACCTCTATAACTATTCTCTCTACTACCGCATTGCAAGTGGTACAAGTCCAGAACCAATAGGACCCTAAACAGCTGCTACCCCCAAGCAATGTTATTACCAGGTACTCCCTGTATATAGCCACGTTATTACCAGGTACTCCCTGTATATAGCCATGTTATTACCCGGTACTCCCTGTATATAACCATGATATAACCATGTTATTACCCGGTACTCCCTGTATATAGCCATGTTATTACCTGGTACTCCCTGTATATAGCCATGTTATTACCTGGTACTCCCTGTATATAACCATGTTATTACCTGGTACTCCCTGTATATAGCCATGTTATTACCTGGTACTCCCTGTATATAGCCATGTTATTAGCTGGTACTCCCTGTATATAACCATGTTATTACCTGGAACTCCCTGTATATAGCCATGTTATTACCTGGTACTCCCTGTATATAACCATGATATAACCATGTTATTACCTGGTACTCCCTGTATATAACCATGTTATTACCTGGTACTCCCTGTATATAGCCATGTTATTACCCGGTACTCCCTGTATATAACCATGATATAGCCATGTTATTACCCGGTACTCCCTGTATATAAACATGATATAACCATGTTATTACCCGGTACTCCCTGTATATAGCCATGTTATTACCTGGTACTCCCTGTATATAGCCATGTTATTACCTGGTACTTCCTGTATATAGCCATGTTATTACCAGGTACTCCCTGTATATAGCCAATTTATTACCTGGTACTTCGGGAGACGATGTTGAAACTGGACACTGGGGCAACAGTGAGCGCTGTTACCGTCAAGTAGATTTCGGTTCATGCCTAATTTCACCCCTAACCTTAAAAATGAATGCCTGAACTTAAACCTGAACACTTCGATATATTGACATTTGAGAAATATAGACGAACATCTAATTCTGACTTGAGACTGTGAGAGCTAGTTGTGTGTAGCTAAGCTTTTTTTCATACAGAGCTAATTTATTTTCGCAGATAAGTTACATGAAAATGTTTAGCAAGGGATTTATCTAGATAGAATTGTCCCAATTTTAAGGATTCTATCGTGAGAAGCACACAAAGTTCCGTGGTTCCATAGATCAGATAATATAACAGAAAATGGAGTCCTTTCCATTGTTATTGAGAGGAAACAGAACAGGAGAGATCTGGGATCGGGTTTAAGAGGGTGAAAGGAGGGAGGGGTAGAGGGTGGGGGAACAGCCACCCAGGCGTTCATTTATTGGTTCTTTCACTCATCCTCTTCTGCTTCCATATTATACTGTATGTCTGCAATATCTATTTATCCTGTCCACCTCATATGTGTACACGAGGATCCTCTGCCTCCACTGCCTCTCTTCTCTCTTGTTCCTCACAAACCACTGACTCTCGTCCCATCATAGGTAGAGGTGTTGAGTACCAAGGCAGATGGAGCCAATATCTCCCACTGCGTTTTAATGTGACAACGAGACCCATAAAGCTACTCAGAGCTGTGAATCACTAGTGGCATGAAGCAGGGAAGAAGCAGGGAAGAGGAGGTGGAGGGAGGAGGGTGGGAGGAGGATGGATTGAGGAGGGATGACGAGGGGGAAGAAGGAGGGATGATTGGTGGGGTTTGGGAGGGGAGGGAGGAGGAAGAGGGAGGAGGAATAATAATAAAATCATATTGTATTCGTCACACACGCGCCAAATACAACAGAGAACCTTACAGTGAAATTCTTCTTTACAAGCTCTGAACATAATTTCCTGGAATCTTACACATTTTTGCAGTAGTGCACTAAAGGAGAAGTTTAACAATTTTGTAACAAATTACACACAAGTCTACTCCTTTTCCCATGATGCAGTTGGTATGTTCTGAATTTCAAGATATTAATTATAAGGGGGGGGGGGGGGGGTAGTTTGAGCACCTGCCCCCTGAAAGGTCTGAGTACTTGTAGTACCTTCACGTTAGCCTGGTCCCAGAACTGTTTGTGCTGTTTTGCCAACTCCAATGGTTATTGTCATGGCCTGTAGCAGGATGCGGTTGAGCTTCACCTTGTCATTGGCCAGGCCTTCACTCAGAGAGTCTCTTAGCCCCGCCTCCTGACTCTGCAGCTTAGTGACTGACAGGTGCTGTTCTGCACTCTGGGACTCCATCTGTAGTTACAAAGGAAGATAAGCGGTAGGGGTCAGGACATCAGGGTTAAGGTCATTGCATCAGGGTTAGGGTCAGGACATCAGGGTTAGGGTCAGGACATCAGGGTTAGAACAATTACATCAGGGTTAGGGTCAGGACATCAGGGTTAGGGTCAGGACATCAGGGTTATTGTCATTACATCAGGGTTAGGGTCAGGACATCAGGGTTAGGGTCAGGACATCAGGGTTAGAACAATTACATCAGGGTTAGGGTCAGGACATCAGGGTTAGGGTCAGGACATCAGGGTTATTGTCATTACATCAGGGTTATTGTCAGGACATCAGGGTTAGGGTCAGGACATCAGGGTTAGGGTCAGGACATCAGGGTTAGGGTCAGGACATCAGGGTTAGAGTCAGGACATCAGGGTTAGGGTCAGGACATCAGGGTTAGGGTCAGGACAACAGGGTTAGAACAATTACATCAGGGTTAAGGTCATTACATCAGGGTTAGGGTCAGGACATCAGGGTTAGGGTCAGGACATCAGGGTTAGAGTCAGGACATCAGGGTTAGGGTCAGGACATCAGGGTTAGGGTCATTACATCAGGGTTATTGTCATTACATCAGGGTTAGAGTCAGGACATCAGGGTTAGGGTCAGGACATCAGGGTTAGGGTCAGGACATCAGGGTTAGAGTCATTACATCAGGGTTATTGTCAGGAAACGGCCCTGATGTGTGAAGCTGGTAAGGGCCTGCTGGAGGCTGTCCATCTCAGCCATTTCCTCCGCTCTGCTCGTCTCCTGTAAACCAACAGGGTCAAACACACAGGAAGCCATGGGGGTCAGACAGGCGCCAGTGGAGGGGGGGGGGCAGCCTTGAAGTACAGACCATAGAGAGGGGGTATCTCCCACCCTATCCCTGACATACCCCAGACTGCCACCTCCAGACAGTAAGAAAGGAAGTGGTGGAGTTTATCAAGAGGTAGGATCCCAGACAACAGACCACACGTTTAACCCTGAAGCACCGCATGGTGCCTGGGGTCCCACCATCTTCTGTGTGGGTGTGTGTGTTTGTTTGTGTGTGGGTTTTACCCTCATGCCCAGACTGGTGAAGCTTGCATCTTTCTCACTGTTCTGGGCTCTGAGGTTCTTCACCATGTATGTCAGCTCAAGGATCCTTCAATATATATATATACACATATACACACACACACACACACATGCACGCACACACGCACACACACACACACACACACGCACGCAAGCACACACACACACACACATTTCAGATCACTTTGGCACCTCACAGCAAGAAAAAGAGACCCTCAACCTTATATCCCCTGTGCTAGGAATCTCTAGGAATCTCTAGGAATCTCTAGGAATATCTTGGAAAGATTAGAGTTTTGAATCTTGTGAGATCAAATGCCTGTGGAGAATGTGGCAGGTATCAGCTGTATTCTCTGTGGAGAATGTGACAGATGTCAGCTGTATTCTCTGTGGAGAATGTGACAGATGTCAGCTGTATTCTCTGTGGAGAATGTGGCAGATGTCAGCTGTATTCTCTGTGGAGAATGTGACAGATATCAGCTGTATTCTCTGTGGAGAATGTGACAGATGTCAGCTGTATTCTCTGTGGAGAATGTGACAGATGTCAGCTGTATTCTCTGTGGAGAATGTGGCAGGTATCAGCTGTATTCTCTGTGGAGAAAGTGGCAGGTATCAGCTGTATTGAGGTTCAGGAGGTCTTTTTGGCTATAGAACACAGAACACGGTTCTTCAGATCATACAGGAGGATTGATTGTCTTTCCTGCCTTACTGTATTACCAGCCAGGGTTTGGCATTTCACAGAAAAGACTTGACTTGATCCAACTGACATAAAGTATTTTCTGTAGACAGAGAAAGGACCTTGTACTATCCCATTGATGAAAGGATTCCACCACTGGGCAGGACTTCATAGACGTGGTGTATTAGAAATCCCCATCTTTCTTATTTAAATTTCACAGATTTTTTAATTTTTTTTATCACAAATGGTAAAACAATTCATATGAGACTAGATAATAATGCAGAACAGTGAAGAAATACTCTCAATTTCATTGAGATTGACAACAGAAATATATTATTAAGGGTGGTAATTTCACCTTGGTTTTGCAGGCAGTCAAGGATAAACAGAAAACCTGGAGTCTACTTTCTCAGCATCCCAGCGACAGACAGACAGACAGACAGACAGACAGACAGACAGACGTACAGACGTACAGACGTACAGACGTACAGACGTACAGACGTACAGACAGACAGACGTACAGACGTACAGACGTACAGACGTACAGACAGACAGACAGACCGACAGACAGATGTACAGACAGATGTACAGACAGATGTACAGACAGATGTACAGACAGACAGACAGACAGACAGACAGACAGACAGACAGACAGACAGACAGACAGACAGACAGACAGACAGACAGACAGACAGACAGACAGACAGACAGACAGACGTACAGACAGACAGACAGACCGACAGACAGATGTACAGACAGACAGACAGACAGACAGACAGACAGACAGACAGACAGACAGACAGACAGACAGACAGACAGACAGACAGACGTACAGACAGACAGACCGACAGACAGATGTACAGACAGATGTACAGACAGATGTACAGACAGACAGACAGATGTACAGACAGATGTACAGACAGACAGATGTACAGACAGACAGACAGACAGACAGACAGACAGACAGACAGACAGACAGACAGACAGACAGACAGACCTGGAGTTGAGCTCTACTTTCTGAGCGCCCCTGTGTCCCTGCAGCTGCATGGCTTCCCTCAGCTTGTCCCCGAGGAGGAGGTTTGCCTGTTGTGCATGTTATTTTGACATTAATATGTGTTATATATCAGTTTGCAAACAATGTAAAAAATAATATAGATCATTGACTTAATAAAGCCGCATACAAACATGGTCTCTTTTTGTTATCTTGAGTAAGACAGCTCCAAAATGCAGGTGTTTCAGCCTAGCTCAGTGCTTTCAGTGATGGTGGGGATAAACCAGCAGAAAATACGGAGCATTGCGCCATGTCACTCATGGGGACTTTACATCACTGCCAAGTATAAGAGGAGACATTGAACATTCTAGCCCTTCGGCTGCTGCCATAGAAGTGCCCATCCAAGAAGGCTCAAGGTCATTGGCCACAGATAAACATTTCCTTAAAATCATGTTATATGTACAGTAGCTTTGATTGGACTGATCATGTCAACACCATACTTTCAAAATCTTAGCTAGCAGTCATCATGAATCAAGTCGACAATCTACTTGCAAATCCTTTTTCATCCTTGTCATATGAAGAGAAATATTGAAGAGAAATTATAGATAAAACATATCGGTGCTCATCGGCTATTGGACATTTAACATGACACAACAAGGGAATCAGTCACAATGGCTGTGTGGTTCCCAAATCTGGGATTAAGGGGCTCTTCTCCAAGTTTTAAATGACAAACGTTCAACATTGACCATGCTGTTAATGAAGCATGATTTGTGCCGCGATCAAAACAACTGTTCAAGTGAGCCGAGCACAACAATGTGAGTCCAAAAATGTATTGTATGCTGCTGCATAAATGCTTCAGTCTGGTTTTAGACCCCATCATAGCACTGAGACTGCACTTGTGAAGGTGGTAAATTACCTTTTAATGACATCAGACCGAGGCTCTGCATCTGTCCTCGTGCTCCTAGATATTAGTGCTGCTTTTGATACCATCGATCACCACATTCTTTTGGAGAGATTGGAAACCCAAATTGGTCTACACGGACAAGTTCTGGCCTGGTTTAGATCTTATCTGTCGGAGAGATATCAGTTTGTCTCTGTGAATGGTTTGTCCTCTGACAAATCACCTGTACATTTCGGTGTTCCTCAAGGTTCCGTTTTAGGACCACTATTGTTTTCACTATATATTTTACCTCTTGGGGATGTCATTCGAAAACATAATGTTAAATTTCACTGCTATGCGGATGACACACAGCTGTACATTTCAATGAAAAATGGTGAAGCCCCAAAATTGCCCTCGCTAGAAGCCTGTGGTTCAGACATAAGGAAGTGGATGGCTGCAAACTTTCTAATTTTAAACTCGGAAAAAACAGAGATGCTAGTTTTAGGTCCCAAGAAACAAAGAGATCTTCTGTTGATCTTCTGTTGAATCTGACAATTAATCTGGATGGTTGTACAGTCGTCTCAAATAAAACTGTGAAGGACCTCGGCGTTACTCTGGACCCTGATCTCTCTTTTGAAGAACATATCAAGACTGTTTCAAGGACAGCTTTTTTCCATCTACGTAACATTGCAAAAACCAGAAACTTTCTGTCCAAAAATGATGCAGAAAAATTCATCCATGCTTTTGTTACTTCTAGGTTGGACTACTGCAATGCTCTACTTTCCGGCTACCCGGATAAAGCACTAAACAAACTTCAGTTAGTGCTAAATATGGCTGCTAGAATCCTGACTAGAACCAAAACATTTGATCATATTACTCCAGTGCTAGCCTCCCTACACTGGCTTGCTGTTAAGGCAAGGGCTGATTTCAAGGTTTTACTGCTAACCTACAAAGCATTACATGGGCTTGCTCCTACCTATCTTTCCGATTCTGTCCTGCCGTACATACCTACACGTACGCTACGGTCACAAGACGCAGGCCTCCTAATTGTCCCTAGAATTTCTAAGCAAACAGCTGGAGGCAGGGCTTTCTCCTATAGAGCTCAATTTTTATGGAATGGTCTGCCTACCCATGTGAGAGACGCAGACTCGGTCTCAACCTTTAAGTCTTTACTGAAGACGCATCTCTTCAGTAGTCCTATGATTGAGTGTAGTCTGGCCCAGGAGTGTGAAGGTGAATGGAAAGGCTCTGGAGCAACGAACCGCCCTTGCTGTCTCTGCCTGGCCGGTGCCCCTCTTTCTACTGGGATTCTCTGCCTCTAACCCTATTACAGGGGCTGAGTCACTGGCTTACTGGTGTTCTTCCATGCCGTCCCTAGGAGAGGTGCGTCACTTGAGTGGGTTGAGTCACTGACGTGGTCTTCCTGTCTGGGTTGGCGCCCCCCCTTGGGTTGTGCCGTGGCGGAGATCTTTGTTGGCTATACTCGGCCTTGTCTCAGGATGGTAAGTTGGTGGTTGAAGATTTCCCTCTAGTGGTGTGGGGGCTGTGCTTTGGCAAAGTGGGTGGGGTTATATCCTGCCTGTTTGGCCCTGTCCGGGGGTATCATCCGATGGGGCCACAGTGTCTCCTGACCCCTCCTGTCTCAGCCTCCAGTATTTATGCTGCAGTAGTTTATGTGTCGGGGGGCTAGGGTCAGTCTGTTATATCTGGAGTATTTATCCTGTCTTATCCGGTGTCATGTGTGCTCTCTCTAATTCTCTCTTTCTCCTGCATTACTTGCTGTGTGGGGTTTTAAGCTGGGTTTCTGTACAGCACTTAGAGATATCAGCTGATGTAAGAAGGGCTATATAAATACATTTGATTTGATTTGAGATATGTATACTGTAGCTAAGAAAGTAATACTAAGTGTTTGTTGTGTAGTAAGATGTTAGTAGCCCATGTGCCTCACCCTAATAATTTGCTCCTTTTTCACCTCATAACTTAGCCTGCTGTTCTTTCATTTATTTATTTAATATTTCTTTAACCTTTATTTAACCAGGAAGGGCTCATTGAGATTTGAAATCTCTTTTTCAAGAGGGTCCTGGCCAAGATAGGCAGCACCAAGTCATTACAAAAATTACAGACAGACAACATGAAAAACTACAATTAGTCTAGTAAAAACCATAGAATTCACATGAGTAAAACAATATCATAAAACAGCAAATTAAAAACATTGTCAGGTCAGGGAATCAGTCTCAAAATCCTTCATCAGTGATTTAAAAACACCAATCGGGACAAGTTCTTGCAGTTTACAAGTATTTTGTAAGGCGTTCCAAGCCGATGGCGCAGAGTACATAAAAACCCTTTTACCAAATTCAGTTCGGACATTTGGAACAGTTAGCAGGAAAAAGTCCAGCGAACGAAGAGAGTACCCACCACATTTCTGAACAATAAAAACACCCAAATAAAAAGGTAGTAAACCCAAAATGGCTTTTTAAATAAAATTATACCAGCAACTGAGCCTACAAGTGTGTCACGCCCTGACCTTAGAGAGACGTTTTATTTCCTCTAGTTTGGTTAGGTCAGGGTGTGATGTGGGGTGGGCAATCTAGTTTTTGTATTTCTTTGTGTTTGGCAGAGTATGGTTCCTAATCAGAGGCAGCTGTCTATCGTTGTCTCTGATTGGGAATCATACTTAGGCAGCCCTTTTTCCCTCCTTCAGTTGTGGGATCTGGTTTTTGTACAGCTCAGTGAAAGCCTGCAGAACGTGACGTTCGGTTTCCTTCCTTCCTTCCTTCCTTCCTTCCTTCCTTTGTTTGTTATTTTGTTTAGTGTTCTGAGTATAAATAAAATGTAATCATGAGCACTTACCACGCTGCACCTTGGTCTCCTCTCTACGACAAACGTTACAGAAGATCCCACCCCAAAAGGACCAAGCAGCGTGGTCAGGAGGCATGGACCTGGGAAGACATCCTGGATGGCAAGGGATCCTGGACGTGGGAGGAGATCCAGGATGGATGGGATCGCCTCCCATGGGAACAGGTGGAGTCAGCGAAAGCAGAGCGGCGACGAGATGAGGAACTAGCACGGCAACAAGCACGAGAGGCAGCCCCCAAATGTTTTGGGGGTGGGGGCACACGGGGAGATTGGCTAAGTCAGGGTTCAGACCTGAGCCAACTCCCCGTGCTTACCATAGGGAGCATGTGACCAGTCAGGCACCGAGTTATGCTGTGATGCGCACTATATTGCCAGTGCACATTCATAGCCCAGTGCGATCTGTGCCTGCTAGAGTGGGCATTCAGACAGGATGGATTGTGCCAGCTCAGCGCTCCTGGTCTCCAGTGCGCCTCCTCGAACCAGTATATCCTGCGCCAGTTCTACGCACTGTGTCGCCAGTGCGCCTTCACAGCCCAGTTCGTCCTGTGCCAGCGCCCCGCACTTGCCGGGCTAAAGTAAGCATCCAGCCAGGACAGATTGTGCCAGGCCTAAGCTCCAGACCTCCAGTGCGCCTCCACGGCCCAGTATACACTGTGCCTGCTCCGCGCACCCGGCCTCCAGTGCGTCTCCCCAGTCCGGTGAGACCTGTTCCGGCTCCACGTAAGAAGCCTCCAGTGATGATCCATGGCACGAAGCCTCCAGTGATGATCCATGGTCCGGAGCCTCCAGTGATGATCCATGGCACGAAGCGTCGGAGCCGGTGTAGTACGATTCGATCTTAGTCCTGTATTGACGCTTTGCCTGTTTGATGGTTCATCGGAGGGCATAGCGGGATTTCTTATAAGCTTCCGGGTTAGAGTCCCGCTCCTTGATAGCGGCAGCTCTAGCCTTTAGTTCAGTGCAAATGTTGCCTGTAATTTAGACAAGACCTCTGCTACTCTCTCATATATATTTAGATAAGACCTTGTGTTCCTCTGCTACTCCGTCATATATATTTAGATAAGACCTTGTGTTCCTCTGCTACTCTGTCATATATATTTAGATAAGACCTCGTGTTCCTCTGCTACTCCGTCATATATATTTAGATAAGACCTTGTGTTCCTCTGCTACTCCGTCATATATATTTAGATAAGACCTCGTGTTCCTCTGCTACTCCGTCATATATATTTAGATAAGACCTCGTGTTCCTCTGCTACTCTGTCATATATATTTAGATAAGACCTTGTGTTCCTCTGCTACTCTGTCATATATATTTAGATAAGACCTTGTGTTCCTCTGCTACTCTGTCATATATATTTAGATAAGACCTCGTGTTCCTCTGCTACTCCGTCATATATATTTAGATAAGACCTTGTGTTCCTCTGCTACTCCGTCATATATATTTAGATAAGACCTCGTGTTCCTCTGCTACTCCGTCATATATATTTAGATAAGACCTTGTGTTCCTCTGCTACTCCGTCATATATATTTAGATAAGACCTTGTGTTCCTCTGCTACTCCGTCATATATATTTAGATAAGACCTTGTGTTCCTCTGCTACTCTGTCATATTAATTTAGATAAGACCTCGTGTTACTCTGCTACTCCGTCATATATATTTAGATAAGACCTTGTGTTCCTCTGCTACTCTGTCATATATATTTAGATAAGACCTCGTGTTCCTCTGCTACTCCGTCATATATATTTAGATAAGACCTCGTGTTCCTCTGCTACTCTGTCATATATATTTAGATAAGACCTTGTGTTCCTCTGCTACTCCGTCATATATATTTAGATAAGACCTTGTGTTCCTCTGCTACTCTGTCATATATATTTAGATAAGACCTTGTGTTCCTCTGCTACTCCGTCATATATATTTAGATAAGACCTCGTGTTCCTCTGCTACTCTGTCATATATATTTAGATAAGACCTTGTGTTCCTCTGCTACTCTGTCATATATATTTAGATAAGACCTTGTGTTCCTCTGCTACTCTGTCAGATATATTTAGATAAGACCTTGTGTTCCTCTGCTACTCCGTCATATATATTTAGATAAGACCTTGTGTTCCTCTGCTACTCTGTCATATATATTTAGATAAGACCTTGTGTTCCTCTGCTACTCCGTCATATATATTTAGATAAGACCTTGTGTTCCTCTGCTACTCTGTCATATATATTTAGATAAGACCTTGTGTTCCTCTGCTACTCCGTCATATATATTTAGATAAGACCTCGTGTTCCTCTGCTACTCTGTCATATATATTTAGATAAGACCTTGTGTTCCTCTGCTACTTACTCCGTCATATATATTTAGATAAGACCTCGTGTTCCTCTGCTACTCTGTCATATATATTTAGATAAGACCTTGTGTTCCTCTGCTACTCCGTCATATATATTTAGATAAGACCTCGTGTTCCTCTGCTACTCCGTCATATATATTTAGATAAGACCTCGTGTTCCTCTGCTACTCCGTCATATATATTTAGATAAGACCTTGTGTTCCTCTGCTACTCTGTCCATATATATTAGATTAAGACCTTGTGTTCCTCTGCTACTCCGTCATATATATTAGATAAGACCTGGTGTTCCTCTGCTACTACTCCGTCATATATATTAGATAGACCCTGTGTTCCTCGCTACTCCCGTCATATATATTTAGATAAGACCTCGTGTTCTCTGCTACTCCGTCATATATATTTAGATAAGACTTGTGTTCCTCTGCTACTCCGTCATATATATTTAGATAAGACCTCGTGTTCCTCTGCTACTCCGTCATATAATTTAGATAAGACCTCGTGTTCCTCTGCTCCCGTCATATATATTAGATAAGACCTCGTGTTCCTCTGCCTACTCCGTCATATATATTAGATAAGAACGTCGTGTTCCTCTGCTACTCCGTCATATATATTTAGATAAGACCTCGTGTTCCTCTGCTACTCCGTCATATATATTTAGATAAGACCTCGTGTTCCTCTGCTACTCCGTCATATATATTTAGATAAGACCTCGTGTTCCTCTGCTACTCCGTCATATATATTTAGATAAGACCTCGTGTTCCTCTGCTACTCAGTCCATATAATTTAGATAAGACCTCGTGTTCCTCTGCTACTCCGTCATATATATTTAGATAAGACCTCGTGTTCCTCTGCTACTCCGTCATATATATTTAGATAAGACCTCGTGTTCCTCTGCTACTCTCTCATATATATTTAGATAAGACCTCGTGTTCCTCTGCTACTCCGTCATATATATTTAGATAAGACCTCGTGTTCCTCTGCTACTCTCTCATATATATTTAGATAAGACCTTGTGTTCCTCTGCTACTCCGTCATATATATTTAGATAAGACCTCGTGTTCCTCTGCTACTCCGTCATATATATTTAGATAAGACCTCGTGTTCCTCTGCTACTCCGTCATATATATTTAGATAAGACCTTGTGTTCCTCTGCTACTCCGTCATATATATTTAGATAAGACCTTGTGTTCCTCTGCTACTCCGTCATATATATTTAGATAAGACCTTGTGTTACTCTGCTACTCCATCATATATATTTAGATAAGACCTTGTGTTCCTCTGCTACTCCATCATATATATTTAGATAAGACCTTGTGTTCCTCTGCTACTCCGTCATATATATTTAGATAAGACCTCGTGTTCCTCTGCTACTCTGTCATAGCCTCTCTTTAGCACAGGTACATGGTAATTTTCTGTGTAACTATTCCGTGTTATTTAGTTCATGTTTTCATTCCTTGCTGCTGCTCAAATGGACTTCTTCCATTCTCTCACTTCCTTGGCTGCTCTCTCAAAGAGCTTCAAAGGGGGCTAGACTCCTGCTTGTTTTAAGTATACACAGAGCGTGATGATCTCTTCTCTGTAACAATAACAATGCAATATTTTGCATTGCATAGGCATCGCTAAAATATTATGCATAGAAACGGACAAAATGTTATTAATAATTTGTATGGGGTATGGTGGCCATTGGATCAACTTACAGCTATAAGGATTCACTGTCATTTTAACTTTTTTTTAATTTTAACTCGTATTGTAGTTTATAGAGACGCAATCTTAAAATGATTTACAGCAGATGCATCATGAAACCTATAACACAATAAATACATTTTACTTTTGTGAAAATCTCCTTACCACTTTTTCCATGTGGTTTCTTCCTTCGCAGACTCCATGAAATGATGACCTCTTCCTAAATATTTGGCCACATGATTCATTTTTTGTATGGTTTCCAAGAAACAAGGGGTGGATCGACTAACCCCACTCTCCCCTAGGTTTGTGAGAAAACAGAAAACAGACCCAATGTTTGTAGTTTTGAAGTCGTGACCCATTGGTTTTTAATTAGGAAAAAGGCTCTGTTCTGTTGTTTCTATAGAGGACAAGATGGATTCTGCCTGTAACGATTAAGCTCTCAACACGGTCCTCGCTGTCCACAAGCAGATCAGAGTAATCCTTACTACAGCACTACTCAACGATGTTCCCAGGCGTTTATACATGACATAAGCCAGGTGTTCAGCCTCATGATGGATGGCTCAGATGCAGACCAGGGGCACCTCAGACCAGCCGTCCCCAGCAAGGAAGCACCGAGCTGGGCGAGCAGAGTGACCCCCCCCCCCCCCCCCCCCCCTCCCTGCCCAGGACCCTTTGATCCTGGGCAGGGATGGATGGAGGGGGTTCAGGGGGTGGAAGGGTTTAGGATGGAAGGGTAGAGGAGGAGAGGTGGGGTGCTTGTAGTGGTGTAAAGTACTTAAGTAAAAATACTTTGAAGTACTACTTAAGTCGTTTTTTGTGGGTATATGTACTTTACTTCACTATTTATATTTTTTTAAATGTTTACTTTTACTTCACTACATTCCTAAGGAAAATGTACTTTTTACTCCATACATTTTCCCTAACATCCAAAAGTACTTGTTACATTTTGAATGGCTAGCAAGACCAGAAAAGATTCAAATTCATGCACTTATCAAGAGAACATCCCTGGTCATCTCTATTGCCTCTGATCAGGCAGACTCATTAAACACAAATTCTTTGTTTGTAAATGCCTGAGTGTTGGAGAGTGCCCCTGGCTATAAATATAAAAACAAGAAAATGGTGCCGTCTGGTTTGCTTAATATAGGGAATTTGAAATGATTTATACTTTTAATACTTCAGTATATTTTTTGCAATTACATTTACTTTTGATACTTAAGTATATTGAAAACCAAACACTTTTACTGAAGTAGTATTTTACTGAGTGACTTTCAGTTTTTGTAAGGACCGACGCCGGAGATGAGAACCAGGTACAGGGAGTCAACATTTAATCAGGAACAGACAGGTAACAGAAAAGGAACAGCGTCAGCACACGGGTAAACAAAGACAAACGACAATTAATGCTGAAGCAGGGAACAGAGTGGAGAACCAGACATACAGTGGCTTGCGAAAGTATTCACCCCCTTGGCATTTTTCCTATTTTGTTGCCTTACAACCTGGAATTAAAAGAGATTTTTTTGGTCGTTCAGAAATCATGTTTAACACTATTATTGCTTACAGAGTGAGTCCATTTTTACTCCTGAAATGATTTAGGCTTGCCATAACAAAGGGGATGAATACTTAATGACTCAAGACATTTCAGCTTTCATTTTAATTTTGAAAACATGATTACCATGGCTTGCGAAAGTATTCACCCCCTTGGCATTTTTCCTATTTTGTTGCCTTACAACCTGGAAACAACAAAATAGATTTTTGGGGTTTGTATCATGTGATTTACATAACATGCCTCCCACTTTGAAGATGCAAAATATTTTTTATTGTGAAACAACAAGATATATAAGACAAAAACACAGAAAACTTGAGCGCGCATAACTATTCACCCCTCCCAAAGTCAATACTTTGTAGAGCCATCTTTTACAGCAATTACAGCTGCAAGTCTCTTGGCGTATGTCTCTATAAGCTTGGCATATCTAGCCACTGGGATTTTTGCCCATTTTTCAAGGCAAAACTGCTCCAGCTCCTTCAAGTTCGATGGGTTCCGCTGGTGTACAGCAATCTTTAAGTCATACCACAGATTCTCAATTGGATTGATGTCTGGGCTTTGACTAGGCCATTCCAAGACGTTTAAATGTTTCCCCTTAACCCACTTGAGTGTTGCTTTATCAGTATGCTTAGGGTCATTGTCCTGCTGGAAGGTGAACCTCTGTCCCAGTCTCAAATCTCTGGAAGACTGAAACAGGTTTCCCTGAAGAATTTCCCTGTATTTAGCACCATCCATCATTCCTTCAATTCTGACAAGTTTCCCAGTCCCTGCCGATGAAAAACCTCCCCACAGCATGATGCTGCCACCACCATGCTTCACTGTGGGGATGATGTTCTTGGGTGATGAGAGGTGTTGGGTTTGTGCCAGACATAATGTTTTCCTTGATGGCCAAAAGGCTCAATTTTAGTCTCATCTGACCAGAGTACGTTCTTCCATATGTTTGGGGAGTCTCTCACATGCCTATGGCAAACACCAAACGTGTTTGCTTATTTTTTTCTTTAAGCAATGGCTTTTTTCTGGCCACTCTTCCATAAAGCCCAGTTCTGTGGAGTGTACTGCTTAAAGTGGTCCTATGGACAGATACTCCAATCTCCGCTGTGGAGCTCTGCAACTCCTTCAGGGTTATTTTTGTTTCCTTGTTGCCTCTGATTAATGCCCTCCTTGCCTGGTCTGTGAGTTTTGGTGGGCGGCCCTCTCTTGGCAGGTTTGTTGTGATGCCATATTCTTTACATTTTTTTAATAATGGATTTAATGGTGCTCTGTGGTGCTGTGTGATATATTCAAAGTTTCAGATATTTATTTATAACCCAACTCTGATCTGTACTTCTCCACAACTTTGTCCCTAACCTGTTTGGAGAGCTCCTTGGTCTTCATCATGGTGCTGATTGCTTGGTGGTGCCCCTTGCTTAGAGGTGTTGCAGACTCTGGGGCCTTTCAGAACAGGTGTATATATACTGAGATCATGTGACAGATCATGTGACACTTAGATTGCACACAGGTGGACTTTATTTAACTAATTATGTGACTTCTGAAGGTAATTGGTTGCACCAGATCTTATTTAGGGGCTTCATAGCAAAGGGGGTGAATACATATGAACGCACCACTTTTCCATTGTAATTTATTTTATAATTTTTTTAAACAAGTAATTTTTTCCATTTCACTTCACCAATTTAGACTATTTTGTGTATGTCCATTACAGGAAATTCAAATAAAAATTCATTTAAATTACAGGTTGTAATGCAACAAAATAGGAAAAACGCCAAGGGGGATGAATACTTTTGCAAGGCACTGTATATAGGGAAGTTAATGACAGAGGCGATTGAGTCCAGGTGAGTCCAATAATTACTGATGCACGTGACAGGGAGAAGGCAGATGTTCATAATGATGGTGGCAGGAGCGCGCAATGCTGGGGAGCCTGGCACCCTCGAGCTCCAGGGGGGGAAGAGCGGGAGGAGGCGTGACACTCTTACTGGAGTCATTTTCTATTATGGTATCTTTACTTTTACTCAAGTATGACAATTGGTTACTTTTTCCACCACTGGGTGCTTATTTGATCCTAGGGTTCCTGGATGGTTCCTCCACAGTTTCTGGTGAGGGTACTGTATGGGATTGTTGGAGTGGGTGTGTAGAAAAAGGCTGGAAGGAAGGGTATTCAGAAGGGGCCTGGAGGGGTTTCTGTCAAGGTTCCTAGAAGGGTTTTGATAGGTAGTTATCAGGTTCCTGGAAGGGTTTTGATAGGTAGTTATCAGGTTCCTGGCTGGGTTTTGATAGGTAGTTATCAGGTTCCTGGAAGGGTTTTGATAGGTAGTTATCAGGTTCCTGGAAGGGTTTTGATAGGTAGTTACCAGGTTCCTGGAAGGGTTTTGATAGGTAGTTATCAGGTTCCTGGAAGGGTTTTGATAGGTAGTTATCAGGTTCCTGGAAGGGTTTTGATAGGTAGTTATCAGGTTCCTGGAAGGGCTCTGGATGGGGTAAGGGTGGAGTTTTGAGGAGGTCTTGAACGGTTCCTGACAAGGTGCCATGCTCACCTGTCAGCGGAGGTCCTGAGCTGGGTGAAGGTGCTCCGTAGGGAGGCTGGCTGGCGCCACAGGGCCCTCACATAGGTCTGCTAACGACCCTGTCGAGAGGCACATGTCTGGATGGGAGATGGGGCACAGGGGGTCAGGGTGGGGGTGAGAGTTGTTATCCAACTGATCTACTCATATTACCATGAGCAACAGTCACACTAGATGTATTGTTAATCCAAACAGACCATACTGTACCTACACACAGTAACAAACACTATTCTCTTCCCTTGTATCAACAGATGTGGCTGTTTGCAGCATGAGTTGCTAGAGCTTGCCAGAGTGTTTGCACTGTGAAAAAAAAAAATCTTGTTCATTTTTCAGCCTTTGGAATGTTTTCACAGGAAACAAAAGTTCAAAAATCATAACAAAGAAATTAACAAAGAATGAGTATGAATTGACAAAACAGGGTTTGAATGGAATTCCCACCTCATGTGAACTCCGTGGCAAAGAGAGAAGTTTCTCAACGTGAGAGTCTACAGAGAGGGATAAGAAGTTACTCAACATGTCCACAGAGAGGGATAAGGAGTTACTCAACGTCTCCACAGAGAGGGATAAGAACTTACTCAACATGTCCACAGAGAGGGATAAGAAGTTACTCAACATGTCCACAGAGAGGGATAAGGAGTTACTCAACGTGTCCACAGAGAGGGATAAGGAGTTACTCAACGTGTCCACAGAGAGGGATAAGAAGTTACTCACGTGTCCACAGAGAGGGATAAGAAGTTACTCAACTGTCCACAGAGAGGGATAGAACTTACTCAACGTGTCCCAGAGAGGGATAAGGATTACTCAACGTGTCCACAGAGAGGGATAAGAAGTTACTCAACGTGTCCACAGAGAGGGATAAGAAGTTACTCAACGTGTCCACAGAGAGGATAAGAAGTTACTCAACGTGTCCAAGAGGGGGATAAGAAGTTACTCAACGGGTCCACATAGAGGGATAAGAACTTACTCAACATGTCTACAGAGAGGGGATAAGAAGTTACTCAACGTGTCCACAGAGAGGGATAAGAAGTTACTCAACGTGTCCACAGAGAGGGATAAGAAGTTACTCAACGTCTCCACAGAGAGGGATAAGGAAGTTACTCACGTGTCCACAGAGAGGGATAAGAAGGTTACTCACGTGTCCACAGAGAGGGATAAGAAGTTACTCAACGTGTCCACAGAGAGGGATAAGTAGAGGAAGAGTTACTCAACGTGTCCACAGAGAGGGATAAGGAGTTACTCAACGTGTCCACAGAGAGGGATAAGAAGTTACTCAACGTGTCCACAGAGAGGGATAAGAAGTTACTCAACGTGTCCACAGAGAGGGATAAGAAGTTACTCAACGTGTCCACAGAGGGGGATAAGAAGTTACTCAACGTGTCCACATAGAGGGATAAGAAGTTACTCAACATGTCCACAGAGAGGGATAAGAAGTTACTCAACGTGAGAGTCTACAGAGAGGGATAAGAAGTTACTCAACATGTCCACAGAGAGGGATAAGAAGTTACTCAACATGTCCACAGAGCGGGATAAGAAGTTACTTAACGTGTCCACAGAGAGGGATAAGAAGTTACTCAACGTGTCCACAGAGAGGGAATAGAAGTTACTCAACATGTCCACAGAGAGGGATAAGAAATTACTCAACGTGTCCACAGAGAGGGATAAGAAGTTACTCAACGTGTCCACAGAGAGGGATAAGAAGTTACTCAACGTGTCCACAGAGAGGGATAAGAAGTTACTCAACATGTCCACAGAGAGGGATAAGAAGTTACTCAACATGTCCACAGAGAGGGATAAGAAGTTACTCAATGTGAGAGTCTACAGAGAGGGATAAGAAGTTACTCAACGTGTCCACAGAGAGGGATAATAAGTTACTCAACGTGTCCACAGAGAGGGATAAGAAGTTACTCAACGTGTCCACAGAAAGGGATAAGAACTTACTCAACGTCTCCACAGAGAGGGATAAGAACTTACTCAACATGTCCACAGAGAGGGATAATAAGTTACTCAACGTGTCCACAGAGAGCAATAAGAAGTTACTCAACGTGTCCACAGAGAGGATAAAAGTTACTCAACGTCTCCACAGAGAGGGATAAGAAGTTACTCAACGTGTCCACAGAGAGGGATAAGGAGTTACTCACGTGTCCACAGAGAGGGATAAGAAGTTACTCAACGTGTCCACAGAGAGGATAGAAGTTACTCAACGGGTCCACAGAGAGGGATAAGAACTTACTCAACGTCTCCACAGAGAGGGATAAGAAGGTTACTCAACGTCTCCACAGAGAGGATAAGAAGTTACTCAACATGTCCACAGAGAGGGATAAGAGTTACTCAACGTGTCCACAGAGAGGGATAAGAAGTTACTCAACATGTCCACAGAGAGGGATAAGAAGTTACTCAACGTGTCCACAGAGAGGGATAAGAAGTTACTCAACGTGTCCACAGAGAGGGATAAGAAGTTACTCAACATGTCCACAGAGAGGGATAAGAAGTTACTCAACGTGTCCACAGAGAGGGATAGACTTACTCAACGTCTCCACAGAGAGGGATAAGAAGTTACTCAACGTGTCCACAGAGAGGGATAAGAAGTTACTCAACGTGTCCACAGAGAGGGATAAGAAGTTACTCAACGTGTCCACAGAGAGGGATAAGAAGTTACTCAACGTGTCCACAGAGAGGGATAAGAAGTTACTCAACGTGTCCACAGAGAGGATAAGAAGTTACTCAACGTGTCCACAGAGAGGGATAAGGAGTTACTCAACGTGTCCCAGAGAGGGGATAAGAAGTTACTCAACGTGTCCACAGAGAGGGATAAGGAGTTACTCAACGTGTCCACAGAGAGGGATAAGAAGTTACTCACGTGAGAGTCTACAGAGAGGGATAAGAAGTTACTCAACATGTCCACAGAGAGGGATAAGAAGTTACTCAACATGTCCACAGAGAGGGATAAGAAGTTACTCAACATGTCCACATAGAGGGATAAGAAGTTACTCAACAATGTCCACAGAGAGGGATAAGAAGTTACTCAACGGGTCCACAGAGAGGGATAAGAAGTTACTCAACATGTCCACAGAGAGGGATAAGAAGTTACTCAAACGTGTCCACAGAGAGGGATAAGAAGTTACTCAACATGTCCACAGAGAGGGATAAGAATTACTCAACATGTCCACAGAGAGGGGATAAGAATTTACTCAACGTGTCCACATAGAGGGGATAAGAAGTTACTCAACGTGTCCACAGAGAGGGATAAGAAGTTACTCAACATGTCCACAGAGGGGATAAGAAGTTGCTCATCTGATTCTCCTCTAGTTCTCCCTAGTTTTATCTAGTTCTCCCTGGTTCTCCCATAGTTATATCTGCTTCTACAGTGGTTCTTCCTAGTTCTATCTGGTTCTTCCTAGTTCTATCTGCTTTTACACTGGATCTACCTTGTTTATCTGGTTCTTTCCTAGTTCTCCTCTAGTTCTCCCTGGTTCTCACCATAGTTATATCTGCTTCTACCTGGTTCTCCATAGTTCTATCTGGTTTCTTCCTAGTTCTCACCGGCTCTCCCCTGGATCTACCTTCATCTCTCGGTTCTCAGCTCTTGTTCTTTGCGCAGTCAAGCATCGTTCTGCTCCAAGTCTTTGATGGAGATGCGCAGGCTCTCCGTCAGACCCTGATTGGCTGGGCTGGCCTGTTCCCAGCTGTTCTCCGAGCAGAGTATTTCACCTTGCTAAAGACCGCAAACCTGGAGAACACAGGAACACATGACCTCCAATCTGCTTCCCAAATGGCACCCATTCCCTACAGAGTGCACCACTTTCTACACTGGAGAGATAGTAGTGCACCCTAGTCCCTACATAAACGGGGTTAATGCAGTGGAGGCTGGTGGGAAGAGTTATAGGAGGATGGGTTCATTGCCATGGCTGGAATGGAATGTTTGGAACGGACTGGTTTCCATATGTTTGATGTGTTTGATACCATTTCATTGATTCCATTCCAGCCATTACAATATACTCAACATCCTATAGCTCCTCCCACCAGCCTCCACTGGTGTAATGGGCCCTGGTGGTCAAAAGTAGTGTACTATGTAGGGAATAGGGTGCCAATTTGGGATGCAAGCCCTTGTTACGACATGGCATGAAAAAGATGGACAGCAATCACAAAGCACTGATCAGGCTGAGAAAGGCTTGATGGCCACAACACGTGAATTATGATTCTTCTTTATCTACCAGTGCTTTTCCATAACGGTCAGATTACTCTACAGCATCCAAAGACTTATCTACAGAATTTAGTAAAAAGTTGAGCTTGTCTTTGTTATTTCATGGTAGCGAGAGCCAAGTTGGCACTGGTCACCTGTCAACCAACCACTAACACCTCCTCCCTCCCTCCCAATACCCTGCTGTCCCCCACCCAAACTCCATCAATGGCCAAGTTGGCAGCTTCACCTGTCAACCAAACACTAACAACCGCAACCCTGACTCCCCCCTCCTCCTCCCTCCTCCTCCTCCTCCCTCCTCCTCCCCCCTCCTCCTCCCTCCCTCCACTCCCTCAACCCCTCCTCCTCCCTCCTCCATCCTCCTCCTCCCACCCTCAACCCTGACTCCCCCCCCTCCTCCCTCCTCCTCCTCCCTCCCTCCCTCCCTCCCTCAACCCGGACTCCCCCCTCCTCCCTCCTCCCTCCTCCTCCCTCCTCCCTCCTCCTCCTACTCCCTCCCTTAAACCCCTCCTCCTCCCTTCTAAAAACCCTGCTGTTTACGCACCCAAACTCCCTGAATCGCATGGCCTCTATATCACTCCTACATTTACTAGCTATTAAATCCCTGCCTGTGATCCACCCTTGCCAGCCACGCGTACACATTAGAACATGCGTGACACTTTTATAAAGTACATGTCAACTCTGTCCTAATTCCTACCAGATTGAGTTAGCTCCTAGAGTCATTTACAGAAATGTTTACAAATCATTCTCACGCTCTAAACGCCCTGTGGGTCATAGCAAGCGGGCCAACTCACTGTGTTTCTCCCCGTGTTCTAACGCTGTCTGAAGGGAGCGGAGCGGTTAGCACTGTGCAGGGAGCCAAACCAAATCTGCATCCCAAATGGCACCCAAGTCCCTATGAAGTGCATTGTTTTTACCAGGACCAATGGGAGGCAGACCAGCTCTTGCTGGTTTGACAGTATGACAGTAGACTTTAAGGGCATATTAGGAAGAAGAGGGGAGAGAGGGGGAGAGAGGGGACAGAGGAGAGGGGGTAGAAGGGGGAGAGAGGGGGAGAGAGGGGACAGAGGAGGGGGTAGAAGGGGGAGAGAGGGGGGAGAGAGGGGGAAAGGGGGGGTAGAGAGGGTAACTGTTTCCCCATGTAACATTGGCAAGACAAGTCAATCAATCACATTTATGTATAAATCCCTTTTTAACAATCAGCTGATATCTCAAAGTGCTGTACAGAAACCCAGCCTAAAACACCCAAACAGCAAGCAATGCAGGTGTAGAAGCACGGTGGCTAGGAAAAAACTCCCTAGAAAGGCTGGAACCTAGGAAGAAACCTAGAGAGGAACCAGGCTATGAGGGTGGCCAGTCCTCTTCTGGCTGTGCCGGGTGGAGATTATAACAGAACATGGCCAAGATGTTCAAATGTTCATAGATGACAAACAGGGTCAAATAAATAATAATAATCACAGTGGTTGTCGAGGGTGCAACAGGTCAGCACCTCAGGAGTAAATGTCAGTTGCTTTTCATTGCCGACCATTCAGAGTATCTCTACCGCTCCTGCTGTCTCTAGAGAGTTGAAAACAGCAAGGTCTGGGACAGGTAGCACGTCCGGTGAACAGGTCAGGGTTCCATAGCCGCAGACAGAACAGTTGGAACTGTAGCAGCAGCACGGCCAGGTGGACTGGGGACAGCAAGGAGTCATCATGCCAGGTAGTCCTGAGGCATGGTCCCTAGGGCTCATGTCCTCCGAGAGAGAGAAAGAAAGTCAGAAAGAGAGAATTAGAGAGAGCATATTTAAATTCACACAGGACCACCGGATAAGACAGGAGAAATACTCCAGATATAACAGACTGAACCCCTAGCCCCCCGATACCCTATCCCCCGATACACCCATATAACAAATAACATGTGATTAGTCTCAGATAGTTGTGGAACGAGCCTTTCTCTAATTGAAAGTGGGAGGAGACAGCACTGCAGCAGCCAGGGTTTGGTAACTAACCACACAGTAGGCCCTCACGGAGGAGCTCCGTGCAGAGGTTTGTTAACTAACCCTACAGTAGGCCTCACGGAGGAGCTCCGTGCAGAGGCTTGGTAACTAACCCCACAGTAGACCTCACAGAGGAGCTCCGTGCAGAGGATTGGTAACTAACCCTACAGTAGGCCTCACGGAGGAGCTCCGTGCAGAGGTTTGGTAACTAACCCTACAGTAGGCCTCACGGAGGAGCTCCGTGCAGAGGTTTGGTAACTAACCCTACAGTAGGCCTCACGGAGGAGCTCCGTGCAGAGGTTTGGTAACTAACCCTACAGTAGGCCTCATGGAGGAGCTAAGTGCAGATGCTGTGTAGAGAATTGATAGATGTACAGGAAGCCTCAAAGACATGGTCCATGCAGAGGCTGTAAGGGCTTTCCACCTACAGTAGGCCTCGTGGACGAGCTCCGTGCAGAGGCTTGGTAACTAACTACACAGTAGACCTCACGACAAAGCTCCACGCAGAGCCTTCATAACTAACTAACATAGGCCTCATGGTGGAGCTCCATGCTACAGGTTGCTATAAAAGTGATGGGGCCTTGGCAAGCGAAGCAGGTCGGCCAAGCGTCTCTCTTAACCATTTCAATTAGAGCTGCTTGGCTCTATAAAGCTTGGTTGTTTAAAGGCTGGCGTCAGGTGCAGGGGTCAGTGGGCCCAGGGCCCCCCGCTCAACGCGAGGCACCGTTAAAGAGCTCTTAACCAACAGGGTCGAGATAATTAACTTGGATGGCGAAAGCATCAGCCATACCGAGGCTATCCTCCCCCCACCTCTCCTCTCCTTCTCCTTGCCTCCTCTCCTCCTCGCCTCTCTTCCTCCGCTTAGCTTGGGAAAACAGTCGGAGAGCTGAGAGATCCACCGGGAAAGTATCTCTCTATCTCTTTCTATCGCTCTCGCTCTCTCTCTCTCTTTCTACTCGGCACAATTTCTCAGAAACACTTCTCAGCTGCT
>NW_021822303.1:0-31348 GCF_901001165.1 Salmo trutta
GGGGGGGAGAGAAACAGGAAGTACTTGTACCTCTTTGGGAGACAGGACAGAAATGTAGTCCTCGTAGATCATGCGTGCCTTCTCCTCCACTGTGTTCTTGTTCATCTCCTGTTTGAGGTCTTCACAGGCCAGCCAGAACAACATGTTCTCCTCGCTGTACTCAGTCCTTAAGAACTCCCTGAACACGTTCCGACCTGCAGGATTCTTCATCAGCTTGTCGAACGACTGGGCCCAGACCTTTATCTCATCTAATGTTGGTTTGGTGCTGAGAGATGGAGGGAACGAGAGAGAGAGAGAGGTTAAACAACTGGGCCCAGACACTAATCTCCTCTAATGTTGGTTTGGTGCTGAGAGATGGAGGGAAAGAGAGAGAGAGAGAGGTTAAACAACTGGGCCCAGACCTTTATCTCATCTAATGTTGGTTTGGTGCTGAGAGATGGAGGGAACAAGAGAGAGAGAGAGGTTAAACAACTGGGCCCAGACACTAATCTCCTCTAATGTTGGTTTGGTGCTGAGAGATGGAGGGAATGAGAGAGAGAGAGAGAGAGGTTAAACAACTGGGCCCAGACACTAATCTCCTCTAATGTTGGTTTGGTGCTGAGAGATGGAGGGAAAGAGAGAGAGAGAGAGGTTAAACAACTGGGCCCAGACACTAATCTCATCTAATGTTGGTTTGGTGCTGACAGATGGAGGGAAAGAGAGAGAGAGAGGTTAAACAACTGGGCCCAGACACTAATCTCATCTAATGTTGGTTTGGTGCTGACAGATGGAGGGAAAGAGAGAGAGAGAGGTTAAACAACTGTGTCCCTCATCTCGTCTAGTGTTGGGTTGTTGCTGGAGGAGAGAGATGTTAAATGGCTGGGGGCGATGCCCTCATCATCGCCAATGTTGGTTTGGTACTAAGAGACAGATTATTGATTTAGACCAGGTTTAGACAAAACCTGATTGATCAACACACAGCAAACTGATCTATGACCCAGATCTACAGCTGGGGTTAGGGGTTTGGGTGTAGGGGTTAGGGTGTAGGGGTTAGGGTGTAGAGGTGTAAAGGTTTGGGTGTAGGGGTTAGGGTGTAGAGGTTAGGGTGTAGGGGTTAGGGTGTAGGGGTTAGAGTGTAGGGGTTAGGGTGTAGGGTGTAGGGGTTAGGGTGTAGGGTGTAGGGGTTAGGGTGTAGAGGTGTAAAGGTTTGGGTGTAGGGGTTAGGGTGTAGAGGTGTAAAGGTTAGGGTGTAGGGGTTAGGGTGTAGGGGTTAGGGTGTAGGGGTGTAAAGGTTAGGGTGTAGGGGTTAGGGTGTAGAGGTGTAAAGGTTAGGGTGTAGGGGTTAGGGTATAGAGGTGTAAAGGTTAGGATGTAGGGGTTAGGGGTTAGGGTGTAGAGGTGTAAAGGTTAGGGTGTAGGGTTTAGGATGAAGAGGTTAGAATGTAGGGGTTAGGGTGTAGGGGTTAGAGTGTAGGGGTGTAAAGGTTAGGGTGTAGGGTTTAGGGTGAAGAGGTTACGGTGTAGGGTGTAGCGGTTAGGGTGTAGGGGTTAGAGTGTAGGGGTTAGAGTGTAGAGGTTAGGGTGTAGGGTTTAGGGTGAAGAGGTTAGGGTGTAGGGGTTAGGAGTTAGGGTGTAGGGGTTAGGGTGAGAGGTTAGGGTGTAGGGTGTAGGGGTTAGGGTGTAGAGGTTAGGGTGTAGAGGTCAGGGTGTAGGGGTTAGGGTGTAGGGGTTAGAGTGTAGGGGTTAGAGTGTAGGGGTTAGGGTGTAGGGTGTAGGGGTTAGAGTGTAGGGGTTAGGGTGTAGGGTGTAGGGGTTAGGGTGTAGGGGTTAGGGTGTAGAGGTTAGGGTGTAGAGGTTAGGGTGTAGAGGTTAGGGTGTAGAGGTTAGGGTATAGGGGTTAGGGTGTAGGGTGTAGAGGTTAGGGTGTAGGGGTTAGGGTGTAGGGGTTAGGGTGTAGAGGTTAGGGTGTAGGGGTTAGGGTGTAGGGGTTAGGGTGTAGGGTGTAGGGGTTAGGGTGTAGGGGTTAGGGTTAGGGTGTAGGGGTACTCACCAAGCTTCACAGTTTGATATGCTCTCCAGATGCGTCTCCAGGGATTTCTTCCTCCTGTCCTCTTCATTCCTAACAGTGAAACTGCAAGGTGGTGAAACTACATCACAGCACTTTTACATAGAGAAACACATGCTCGCTCGCTCACTCACTCACTCACTCACTCGCTCACTCACTCACAGGGTTGGGGAGTAATGGATTAAATGTAATATATTGTAATCAGATTACAGATATTTTGGAAAAACTAGATTATTACTTCTAGGATAACTTGTAAATTCAGAAAGGTTGTTTGCAATATCTTTCTGTTATCTTTGACAACTTTCGGTTTTCTTAATGACATTCAAAATCAGCATTGAAAAAAACGTTTTTTTTTTTCTGTCTGAGCGAGTTTGACCACAAGGCAGACATCACTATGAAGACACACGAAATGCGTTTGATGGATCGCGTGAAAAGAGCAGGAATAGGCTTTTGTGGGCTACAGTCCAAGATATGTCGTCCAGAGGTTTGACTGCTGTAGGTATCCAAAGATTATCCAAGTTGAATTAACACTACACCAGTGCACACTTTTGAAAGTGCCAGGTCGCAATTGTAAATGAGAACTTGTTCTCAACTTGCCTACCTGGTTAAATAAAGGTGAAATAAATAAATAAATAAAAAAGACTAAAACAGCTGCAAATTATCAAAACATCAAACTGTCACCAACAAAAACAATACCAAATGCAGCATATGGCATTCTGTCACGCCCTGATCTGTTTCACCTGTCTTATGTGATTGTCTCCACCCACCTCCAGATGTCTCCTGTTTCCCCCATTAGTCCCCGGTGTATTTATCTCTGTGTTTCCTGTTTCCCCCATTAGTCCCCAGTGTATTTACCTCTGTGTCTCCTGTTTCCCCCATTAGTCCCCGGTGTATTTATCCCTGAGTTTCCTGTCTCTCTGTGCCAGTTTGTCTTGTTTTGACAAGTCAACCAGCGTTTCTCCTAGATCCCCAGTCTCTGTTTTTTCCTAGCTCTCCTGGTTTTGACCCTTGCCTGTCCTGATGCTGAATCCGCCTGCCTGACCACTCTGCCTGTCCTGACCTCAAGTCTGCCTATCCCCTGGTACTGTTTGGACTCTGACCTGGTTTATGAACTCTCGCTTGTCCTGACCTCAAGTCTGCCTATCCCCTGGTACTGTTTGGACTCGGACCTGTTCACTGAACCCCTGCCTGTCCTGACCTCGAGTCTGCCTATCGCCTGGTACTGTTTGGACTCTGACCTGGTTTATGAACTCTCGCCTGTCCCCGACCTGCCTTTTGTCTACCCCTTTTGTTATAATAAAAATCGGAGTTCAAACATCTGCCTCCTGTGTCTGCAAATGGGTCTCGCCTTGTGCCCTTAAAGCATGAATTTTTCACATGCAAAAAGCACTTTTCGGTAGTGCTTAAAGCTTGCCATTCTGAAAGCAGCATTTCCTCTTCAACTCAATAAGCCCGATCAGTCGTCCATGACAACAAAATCATAAACAACAGATTAGGCTAATTAGTCCTTCGTTTTTGGGTTATGCTCTGGTAAAATCATTTGGCTAATCTATATTTCCATCTTTCCAAGTCCTATTCTTCAAGATAAAGGCTGACTGGAAATCTGACAGACTTTGGTGTTGAATGTAAATACTGTATATAACACATACACACACATATACATATATATATATATGTATATGTGTGTGTGTATGTGTTATGTGTATGTGTTATATATATATAAATATAAAACCTACAGTGCCAGTCAAAAGTTTGGACACACATTTTTTTTAAACTATTTTCTATATTGTAGAATAATAGTGAAGACATTAAAACTATGAAATAACACATATGGAATCATGTAGTAACCAAAAAAGTGTTAAACAAATCAAAATATATTTTATATTTGAGATTCTTCAAAGTAGCTGCTTTTCCTTCACTCTGCAGTCCAACTCATCCCAAACCATCTCAATTGGGTTGAGGTTGGGTGATAGTGGAGGCCAGGTCATCTGATGCAGCACTCAATCACTCTCCTTCTTGGTCAAATAGCCCTTACACAGCCTGGAGGTGTGTTGGGTCATTGTCCTGTTGAAAAACAAATGATAGTCCCACTAAGCGTAAACCAGATGGGATGGCGTATCGCTGCAGAATGCTTTGGTAGCCATGCTGGTTAAATGTGCCTTGAATTCAAAATAAATCACTGACAGTGTCACAAGCAAAGCACCCCCACGTATCACACCTCCTCTTCCATGCTTCACGGTGGGAACCTCACGAGGAGATCATCCGTTCACTGGATCTGCGTCTCACAAAGACACGGCTGTTGGAACCAAAAATCTCAAATTTGGACTTTGGATTTCCACCGGTCTAATGTCCATTGCTCATCTTTCTTGGCCCAAGCAAGTCTCTTCTTATTATTATTGGTGTCCTTTAGAATGGCAACCTAACAGCACCGGAGAGGATGGCTGCCGTTTTACAGGCTCCTAACCAAATGTCCTAGTTTTTTGGCCAAAGTGCAATCATTGGAAAACAAAATGGATGATATACGATCAAGACTCTCCTACCAACGGGACATTAAAAACTGTCATATCTTATGTTGTGTTAACCGAGTCATGGCTGGCTTCTCTGTGCATCGGCAGGACAGAGCAGCTACGTCTGGTAAGACGAGGGGTGGGGGTGTGTGTCTATTTGTCAATAACAGCTGGTGCGCGATGTCTAGTATTAAAGAAGTCTCGGGGTATTGCTCGCCTGAGGTAGAGTACCTCATGATAAGCTGTAGACCACACTATCTACCGAGAGAGGTCTCAACTATATTATTCGTAGCCGTCTATTTACCACCACAGACCGATGCTGGCCCTAAGACCGCACTCAACCAGCTGTATAAGGCCATAAAACAAACAAGAAAATGCTCAACCAGAAGCGGCGCTCCTAGTGGCCGGGGGGACTTTAATGCGGTCAAATTTAAATCCGTTTTACCTCATTTCTACCAGCATGTCACATGTTCAACTGGAGAAAAAAAAACTCTAGACACCTTTACTCCACACATGGAGATGCAAAACTCTCCTCCGCCCTCCATTTGGCAAATCAAACCATAATCCTATCCTCCAGATAGAATCCTGTCTCTATTCTAGAACCTCCCCTGCTCTAGTCTGTAACCCAGATAGAATCCTGTCTCTATTCTAGAACCTCCCCTGCTCTAGTCTGTAACCCAGATAGAACCCTGTCTCTATTCTAGAACCTCCCCTGCTCCAATCACAAACTATCATACAAGCAAAAAATATAAAGCAGGAAGTACCAATGACTCTCTCAATACGGAAGTGGTCAGATGATGCGGATGCTACGCTACAGGACTGGTTTGCTAGCACAGACTGGAATATGTTCAGGGATTTATCAGATGGCATTCATCGGCTCATCAATAAGTGCATCCACGACATCGTCCCCACAGTACCAGCTGCCTTGAGATCATTGACAAGATCCTCCTGTGTAGTTCTGGGCTGATTCCTCACCGTTCTCATGATCATTGCAACTCCACGAGGTGAGATCTTGAATGGAGCCCCAGGCCAAGGGAGATTGACAGTGATTTTGTGTTTCTTCCATTTGCGAATAATCGCACCAACTGTTGTCACCTTCTCACCAAGCTGCTTGGCGATGGTCTTGTAGCCCATTCCAGCCTTGTGTAGGTCTACAGTCTTGTCCCTGACATCCTTGGAGAGCTCTTTGGTCTTGGCCATGGTGGAGAGTTTGGAATCTGATTGATTCATTGCTTCTGTGGACAGGTGTCTTTTATAAAGGTAACAAGCTGAGATTAGGAGCACTCCCTTTAAGAGTGTGCTCCTAATCTCAGCTTGTTACCTGTATAAAAGACCCCTGGGAGCCAGAAATCTTTCTGATTGAGAGGAGGTCAAATACTTATTTCCCTCATTAAAATGCAAATCAATTTATAACATTTTTGACATGCATTTTTCTGGATATTTTTGTTCTTATTCTGTCTCTCACTGTTCTAATAAACCTACCATTAAAATTATAGACTGGTCCTTTCTTTATCAGTGGGCAAACGCACAAAATCAGCAGGGGATCAAATACTTTTTTCCCCCACTGTATTTGAGCAACAATCTGAGGCTGGTAATGAACTTAAAGTAATGTCTTAAAGTAATGATGGACTGTCATTTCTCTTTGCTTATTTGAACTGTTCTTGCCTTAATATGGACTTGGTCTTTTACCAGATAGGGCTATCTTCTGTATACCACCCCTACCACCCCTACCAACCTGTACGCTCTCGTTAGTTGGCCCTCGCTTCATACTCGTCGCCAAACCCACTGGCTACAGTTTATCTACAAGTCTCTGCTAGGTAAAGTCCCCCCTTATCTCCGCTCACTGGTCACCATAGCAGCACCCACCTGTAGCACGCGCTCCAGCAGGTATATCTCACTGGTCACCATAGCAGCACCCACTCATAGCATGCGCTCCAGCAGGTATATCTCTCTGGTCACCCCCAAAGCCAATTCCTCCTTTGGTTGCCTTTCCTTCCAGTTCTCTGCTGCCAATGACTGGAACGAACTGCAAAAATCACTGCAGACTCATATCTCCCTCACTAGCTTTAAGCATCAGCTGTCAGAGCAGCTCACAGATCACTACACCTGTACATAGCCCATCTGTAAACAGCCCATCTATCTACCTACCTCATCCCCATACTGTATTTATTTATTTATCTTGCTCCTTTGCACCCCAGTATCTCTACTTGCACATTCATCTTCTGCACATTCTACCATTCCAGTGTTTAATTGCTATATTGTAATTACTTCGCCACCATGGCCTATTTATTGCCTTACCTCCCTTATCTTACCTCATTTGCACTCACTGTATATAGACTTTTTAGTTTTGTTTTTTTCTACTGTATTATTGACTGTATGTTTTGTTTATTCCATGTGTAACTCTGTGTTGTTGTATGTGTCAAATTGCTTTGCTTTATCTTGGCCAGGTCGCAGTTGTAAATGAGAACTTGTTCTCAACTGGCCTACCTGGTTATAATAAAGGTGAAATAAAATAAATACAAATAAAATACCTTGTCACAACACAACTGATTGGCTCAAATGCATTAAGAAGGAAAGAAATTCCACAAATTAACTTTTAACAAGGCTCACCTGTTAATTGAAATGCATTCCACGTGACTACCTCATGCAGCAAGTTGAGAGAATGCCAAGAGTGTGCAAACCTGTCATCAAGGCCAAGGGTGGCTACTTTGAAGAATCAAAAATCTAAAATATATTTTAATTTGTTTAACACTTTTTTGGTTACTACATGATTCCATATGTGTTATTTCATAGTTGTCGTGTCTTCACTATTATTCTAAAATGTAGAAAATAGTCAAAATAAAGAAAAACCCTTGAATGAGTAGGTGTGTCCAAAACTTTGACTAGTACTGTATATCACCTATATAACATATTACCATCTGTAGTGGAAAGCAATGGGTTAGAAGAAGCCTACATTCCCAACACATAAATCCATTTATGGCCAGCTATGTAAACTCTAACATACATCTGGATAGAACAGTAAAGAACAGGAAGCAGAACAGAGCAGGTGATAGAACAGGAAGCAGAACAGAACAGGTGATACAGCAGTAGAGAACAGGAAGCAGAACAGAGCAGGTGATAGAACAGGAAGCAGAACAGAACAGGTGATACAGCAGTAGAGAACAGGAAGCAGAACAGGAAGCAGAACAGAACAGGTGATACAGCAGTAGAGAACAGGAAGCAGAACAGGAAGCAGAACAGGAAGCAGAACAGGAAGCAGAACAGGAAGCAGAACAGGAAGCAGAACAGGAAGCAGAACAGAACAGGTGATACAGCAGTAGAGAACAGGAAGCAGAACAGGAAGCAGAACAGAACAGGTGATACAGCAGTAGAGAACAGGAAGCAGAACAGGAAGCAGAACAGGAAGCAGAACAGGAAGCAGAACAGGAAGCAGAACAGGAAGCAGAATAGAGCAGGTGATAGAACAGAAGATAACAGGAAGCAGAACAGAGCAGGTGATAGAACAGGAAGCAGAACAGGAAGCAGAACAGGAAGCAGAATAGAGCAGGTGATAGAACAGAAGATAACAGGAAGCAGAACAGAGCAGGTGATAGAACAGGAAGCAGAACAGGAAGCAGAACAGGAAGCAGAACAGAGCAGGTGATAGAACAGGAAGCAGAACAGGAAGCAGAACAGAGCAGGTGACAGAGCAGTCCCTCTGCTGAACATCTGTGGGTCCAGCCTCTGACACTGGAGTGTACCATATACTATGTGAGAAGAGGGGGATACTGGGAAATACTATGTTCTCAGTGAGAGTGGGGGGTGGGACGTACCAAATACTTTATGAGCACAAACTTTTGTTCCTGTAGATTTTGACCAGGCATGAAGCCTTGTTACAGGGATGCTGTGAGTGTAGGGGGGATGCTGTGAGTGTAGGGGGGGATGCTGTGAGTGTAGGGGGGGATGCTGTGAGTGTAGGGGGATGCTGTAGGGGGGATGCTGTGAGTGTAGGGGGGATGCTGTGAGTGTAGGGGGGATGCTGTGAGTGTAGGGGGATGCTGTGAGTGTAGGGGGGATGCTGTGAGTGTAGGGGAGGATGCTGTGAGTGTAGGGGGGATGCTGTGAGTGTAGGGGGGATGCTGTGAGTGTAGGGGGGGGCTCTGTGAGTGTAGGGGGGGACAGGGATGCTGTGAGTGTAGGGGGGATGCTGTGAGTGTAGGGGGGGAAAGGGATGCTGTGAGTGTAGGGGGGATGCTGTGAGTGTAGGGGGGGATGCTGTGAGTATAGGGGGGGATGCTGTGAGTGTAGGGGGGATGCTGTGAGTGTAGGGGGGATGCTGTGAGTGTAGGGGGATGCTGTGAGTGTAGGGGGGGATGCTGTGAGTGTAAGGGGGGATGCTGTGAGTGTAGGGGGATGCTGTGAGTGTAGGGGGGATGCTGTGAGTGTAGGGGGGATGCTGTGAGTGTAGGGGGGGGGCTCTGTGAGTGTAGGGGGGGACAGGGATGCTGTGAGTGTAGGGGGGATGCTGTGAGTGTTGGGGGGGACAGGGATGCTGTGAGTGTAGGGGGGATGCTGTGAGTGTAGGGGGGGATGCTGTGAGTGTAGGGGGGGATGCTGTGAGTGTAGGGGGGATGCTGTGAGTGTAGGGGGGATGCTGTGAGTGTAGGGGGGGATGCTGTGAGTGTAGGGGCGGATGCTGTGAGTGTAGGGAGGGATGCTGTGAGTGTAGGGGGGATGCTGTGAGTATAGGGGGGGATGCTGTGAGTGTAGGGGGGGATGCTGTGAGTATAGGGGGGATGCTGTGAGTGTAGGGGGGGATGCTGTGAGCGTGGGGGGGATGCTGTGAGTATAGGGGGGATGCTGTGAGTGTAGGGGGGGACAGGGATGCTGTGAGTGTAGGGGGGATGCTGTGAGTGTAGGGGGGATGCTGTGAGTGTAGGGGGGGATGCTGTGAGTGTAAGGGGGATGCTGTGAGTATAGGGAGGATGCTGTGAGTGTAGGGGGGGATGCTGTGAGTGTAAGGGGGATGCTGTGAGTGTAGGGGGGATGCTGTGAGTGTAGGGGGGGATGCTGTGAGTGTAGGGGCGGATGCTGTGAGTGTAGGGGGGATGCTGTGAGTGTAGGGAGGGATGCTGTGAGTGTAGGGGGGATGCTGTGAGTATAGGGGGGGATGCTGTGAGTGTAGGGGGGGATGCTGTGAGTATAGGGGGGGATGCTGTGAGTGTAGGGGGGGATGCTGTGAGCGTGGGGGGGATGCTGTGAGTATAGGGGGGATGCTGTGAGTGTAGGGGGGGACAGGGATGCTGTGAGTGTAGGGGGGATGCTGTGAGTGTAGGGGGGATGCTGTGAGTGTAGGGGGGGATGCTGTGAGTGTAAGGGGGATGCTGTGAGTATAGGGAGGATGCTGTGAGTGTAGGGGGGGATGCTGTGAGTGTAAGGGGGATGCTGTGAGTATAGGGGGGATGCTGTGAGTGTAGGGGGATGCTGTGAGCATGGGGGGGATGCTGTGAGTGTAGGGGGGGACAGGGATGCTGTGAGTGTAGGGGGGGACAGGGATGCTGTGAGTGTAGCAGGGGGACAGGGATGCTGTGAGTGTAGGGGGAGACAGGGATGCTGTGAGTGTAGGGGGGATGCTGTGAGTGTAGGGGGGATGCTGTGAGTGTAGGGGGGGATGCTGTGAGTGTAGGGGGGATGCTGTGAGTGTAGGGGGGGATGCTGTGAGTGTAGGGGGGATGCTGTGAGTGTAGGGGGGGATGCTGTGAGTGTAGGGGGGGATGCTGTGAGTGTAGGGGGGATGCTGTGAGTGTAGGGGGGATGCTGTGAGTGTAGGGGGGGATGCTGTGAGTGTAGGGGGGGATGCTGTGAGTGTAAGGGGGGGGGGGCGACCTACCATGAGCAGCTACAGCAGCAACACCAGCAGAAGCAGCATGGGTTTGGTCTCTGTGTGTTGGGCTGTCGTTGAGCCCGGCTGGGCGACATCTCGCTGACAGCCATGGGAGACTCTCCGTCTGCCGGGACAGGGCCTGTGTACTGAGAGAAAGACAAAGTTAATATTGCCTGCTAACATGAATTTCTTTTAACTAGGGAAAATGTGTCACTTCTCTTGCAAACAGAGTCAGGGTATATGCAGCAGTTTGGGCCGCCTGGCTCGTTGCGAACTGTGAAGACTATTTCGTCATAACAAAGACAGCCGACTTCGCCAAACGGGGGATGATTTAACAAAAGCGCATTTGCGAAAAAAAGCACAATTGTTGCACGACTGTACCTAACCATAAACATCAAATTAACCAGGTGAAATTGTGTCATTTTGCGTACTTTGCACGCAGAGTCAGGGTATATGCAACAGTTTGGGCCGCCTGGCTCGTTGCGAACTAATTTGCCAGAATTTTACGTAATTATGACATAACACTGAAGGTTGTGCAATGTAACAGGAATAACGTTTTGTTTTCGAGATGATAGTTTCCGGATTCGACCATATTAATGACCTAAGGCTAGTATTTCTGTGTGTTATTATAGTATAATTAAGTCTATGATTTGATAGAGCAGTCTGACTGAGTGGTGGTAGGCACCAGCAGGCTCGTAAGCATTCATTCAAAATAGCACTTTCGTGCGTTTTGCCAGCAGCCCTTCGAAATGCATTGCGCTGTTTATGACTTCAAGCCTGTCAACTCCCGAGATTAGGCTGGTGTAACCGATGTGAAATGGCTAGCTAGTTAGCCGGGTGCGGGATAATAGCGTTTCAAACGTCACTCGCTCTGAGACTTGGAGGAGGTGTTCCCCTTGCTCTACATGGGTAACGCTGCTTCGAGGGTGGCTGTTGTCGATGTGTTCCTGGTTCGAGCCCAGGTAGGAGCGAGGAGAGTGACGGAAGCTCTACTGTTACACTGGCAATACTAAAGTGCCTATAAGAACATCCAATAGTCAAAGGTATATGAAATACAAATGGTATAGAGAGAAATAGTCCTATAATTCCTATAATAACTACAACCTAAACCCTCTTACCTGGGAATATTGAAGACTCATGTTAAAAGGAACCACCAGCTTTCACATGTTCTCATGTTCTGAGCAAGAATGTTAGCTTTTTTACATGGCACATATTGCACTTTTACTTTCTTCTCCAACACTTTGTTTTTGCATTATTTAAACCAAATTGAACATGGTTCATTATTTAGTTGAGGCTAAATTGATTTTATTGATGTATTATATTAACTTAAAATAAGTGTTCATTCAGTATTGTTGTAATTGTCATTATTGCAAAAAATTAAAAAATTCGGCCGATTAATCGGTATCGGCTGTTTTTGGTCCTCCAATAATCGGTATCGGCGTTGAAAAATCATAAACGGTCGACCGCTAACACACACACACACACACACACACACACACACACACACACACACACACACACACACACACACACACACACACACACACACACACACACACACAGTTCAGCGGTACATCGAGGCAGAGTTCAAACAATGTCAGTCCACTTAAACATCAGCTCTTAAGTTTTCATACATCAATCTTCCATTAGTCTCTTTCTCTCCTTCCCCGTTCTCTTTCCCCTCTTCCTCTCTCTCTCTCCTTCCCGCTCTCTCTATCTTCCACTCCCTCTTCCTCTCTCCTTCCCCTTCCCTCTCTTTCTCTCTTGCTCTCTGTCTTTCTCACACTATCTCTCTCTGCCCCCCACTTTTCTTGCTATCTCTCTCTCCATCTCTCTCTGCCTCCCACCTCTCTCTCTCTTTCTCACTCAATTATCCTCTTGCTCTCTCTCTCTCAATTTAATTTAATTTCAATTTAAGAGCTTTATGGGAAACATATGTTTACATTGACAAAGATAGTGAAATATAGTGAAATGAAATAAACAATAAAAACAATTACGGTAAACATTACACTCATAATTGTTCCAAAAGAAAAAATACATTTCAAATGTCATATTATGTATATATACAGTGTTGTAATGATGTGCAAATAGTTAAAGTACAAAAGGGAAAATAAATAAACATAAATATGGGTTGTATTTACAATGGTGTTTGTTCTTCACTGGCTGCCATTTTCTTGTGGCAACAGGTCACAAATCTTGCTGCTGTGATGGCACACTGTGGTATTTCACCCAGTAGATATGGGAGTTTATCAAAATTGGGGTTTGTTTTCGAATTCTTTGTGTCTGTGTAATCTGAGGAAAATATGTCTCTCTAATATGGTCATACATTTGACAGGAGGTTAGGAAGTGCAGGTCAGTTTCCACCACATTTTGTGGGCAGTGTGCATATAGCCTGTCTTCTCTTGAGAGCCAGGTCTGCCTACGACAGCCTTTCTCAATAGCAAGGCTATAGTCACTGAGTCTGTACATAGTCAAAGCTTTCCTTTAGTTTTGTGGTCATGTATTCTGCCACTGTGAATTCTGCATGCAGTCTCTCAATTTGGTGTTTGTCCCATTTTGTTAATTCTTGGTTGGTGAGCGGACCCCAGACCTCACAACCATAAAGGGCAATGGGTTCTATAACTGATTCAAGTATTTTATGCCAGATACTAATTGGTATGTCAAATGTTATGTTCCCTTTGATGGCATAGAAGGCCCTTCTTGCCTTGTCTCTCAGATCGTTCACAGCTTTGTGGAAGTTACCTGTGGCGCTGATGTTTAGGTCAAGGTATGTATATTTTTTTATGTGCTCTAGGGCAACGGTGTCTAGAGGGAATTTGTATTTGTGGTCCTGGTAACTGGACCTTTTCTGGAACACCATTATTTTTGTCTTACTGAGATATACTGTCAGGGCCCAGGTCTGTCTGGGCCCAGGTCTGTCAGGGCCCAGGTCTGACAGAATCTGTGCAGAAGATCTAGGTGCTGTTGTAGGCCCTCCTTGGTTGATGACAGAAGGACCAGATCATCAATAGACATTTGACTTCAGATTCTAGTAGGGTGAGGCCGGGTGCTGCAGACTGTTCTAGTGCCTTCGCCAATTAGTTGATACATATATGTTGAAGAGGGTGGGGCTTAAGCTGCATCCCTGTCTCACCCCACGGCCCTATGGAAAGAAATGTGTGTGTTTTTTGCCAATTTTAAACGCACACTTGTTTGTGTACATGGATTTTATAATGCTGTATATTTTTCTCCCAACACCACTTTCCATCAATTTGTATAGCAGAGCCTCAATGCCAAAATGAGTCAAAAGCTTTTTTGAAGTCAACAAAACATGAGAACACTTTGCCTTTGTTTTGGTTTGTTTGTTTGTCAATTAGGGTGTGCAGGGTGAATACGTGGTCTGTCATACGGTAATTTGGTAAAAAGCCAATTTGACATCTGCTCTCTTTCTCTCTCACTCCATCTCTTTCTCTCAATTCTCCTCTCTCTCTACACCCACCTTTTCCCTCTCTCTCTCTGCCCCCACCTTTTCCCTCTCTCTCTCGCTCTCAACTACCCTCTCTCCCTCTCTCTCTCTGCCCCCACCCCGCTCTCTCTCTCTCTCTCTGGGCAGTGAGTCAAAGAGCAGAACAGGAGGTGAGAGTGTAATGTAGTGTCAGTGGATTCCCAGACCACAGAAATCACCTGAGATGTTTTAGCAACATCAGCAGTATCCTGATTTCCCTACCTCACATGACACACTGACTGACTGACTGGATGACTGGATGACTGACTGACTGACTGAGAAGGGGAGAGGATTACAGAGGAGAGAAGAGGAGAGGACAGCAGAGGAGAGAAGAGAAATGGAAAGGAGGAGAGACCTACTGAGACACACGAGTGAAGCACAGAATAGAGCAGAAAAGACTCCTGTGCATTCCTTGGTGAAGGCCGTGTGAACTAAACCAACAGCACGTCTCACAGCACTGTGTGTGTGTCTGTTTGTGTGTGTGTTCATCCTGTGTGTGTGTGTGTGTGTGTCCTGTGTGTGTGTGTGTGTGCACGCGTGTTCTCTGAGTTCTCTGTAAAAGGGAAGCGTATGTGGCCACTTTTTAAACGGGGAAGTTCCTCTCACCACCAAAAGGGGAAGTTCCTCTCACCACTAAAAGGGGAAGTTCCTCTCACCACTAAAAGGGGAAGTTCCTCTCACCACCAAAAAGGGAAGTTCCTCTCACCACTAATAGGGGAAGTTGCTCTCACCACTAAAAGGGGAAGTTCCTCTCACCACTAAAAGGGGAAGTTCCTCTCACTACTAATAGGGGAAGTTCCTCTCACCACCAAAAGGGGAAGTTCCTCTCACCACTAAAAGGGGAAGTTCCTCTAAGGCAAAGGTCATGTTTTTGAGGGAGGTCTCAGTGTGGAGCTTCCTTAAAGCATTTCTTATCTCTAAGGATTGGAGTCTTTTTTCAAATTTTTGCCTAAAATGACATACCCAAATCTAACTGCCTGTAGCTCAGGACCTGATGCAAGGATATGCATATTCTTGATACCATTTTAAAGGAAATACTTTGAAGTTTGTGGAAATGTGAAAGGAATGTAGGAGAATATAAGACATCAGATCTCGTAGTAAAATAATACAAAGAAAAAACATGCTTTTTCTATTGAAAAAAATAATTGGTTCCATCATCTTTGGAATGCAAGAGGAAGGCCATTATATCACTTAAGAGTCTAGGCGCAATTTAGAGTTTGGCCACTAGATGGCAGCAGTGTATGTGCAAAGTTTGAGACTGATCCAATGAACCATTGTATTGCTGTTCAAAATGTTGTATCAAGTCTGCCCAAATGTGCCGAATTGGTCAGTACATAACTATAGAAAACATACAAAAATTAGATGATAATAAAACATTTATGTTTAAAAACTCCCAGGAATGTCATACATTATGAATAATTAGCTTCCCTACAGTAAAGACACTAACTTTACTGTTTTTTTTTCATCTAGATGGGGGGGGGGGGGGAGACCCAGCAGGGTTTCAAACTGTAGAACCCAGTTCCTACATTTGAATATAAAAATGTATTCTATCAAACAAAACTATGCTACATTTTTATCTCTGGGACCCTCAGGATGACAAATCAGAGCAAGATTACTGAATGCAAGTACATTATTTACCTTCAGAGGTGAATGTATCAAACCAGTTGCCGTGATAAACGTTTTGTTGTTGTTGTTGTGCTCTCGCCTCAAACAATAACATGGTATTATTTCACTGTAATAGCTACTGCCCATATAAGACATGTCTATGTCCTGGGAAATGTTCTTGTTACTTACAACCTCACGTTAATCACATTAGCGCACGTCAGCTCAACCGTCCCGTGGTGGGGACACCAATCCAGTAGAGGTTTTAAACAGAGAATATGGACAAGAGTTTGGGCATATTGATGGGCTGACGATGGGGAAGTTTGATGATGGGGACGTTTGACGATGGGGCAGTTTGACGATGGGGCAGATTGACGATGGGGCAGATTGACGATGGGGCAGTTTGACGATGGGGCAGTCTCTCTCTCTCCGTCTGTCCATCCGTCTGTCTGTCTGTCTGTCTTCTCTATCTGTCGTGTGTCCCAAAGCTGTTCAGGGGGACAGGGGGCTTAATGCGGGGTGCCATTTTAATCTCTCCCATTTTTAATCCTCCCTCCCATGACCTCTGCTCTCCTTCTCAGCTGGCGCCTCTAATGGCACTATATCCCCTACATTGTGCATTACTTGGACCAGACCCTAATGGGGCCCTGTTCAAAAGCAGTGCAGTATATAAGGAATAGGGTGTAATTTTGGACCCAAATTCAGTTTGATAACAGCCACCCCCACTGTAGCCGCCACCACTGCAGCCACCCCCACTCCAGCCACCTCCACTACAGCCAGTACTACAGCCACCACCACTACAGCCACATTTCTAGCCTGTCTATCTATGGGTAACAGCATTGACGTGTTATGCTCAACCTGCTCAGTTTTCCACCGCAAAACACCAGAACATGGCCCAAAACACCACAACATGGCCCAAAAGACTAGAACATGGCCCAAAACACCAGAACATGGCCCCACTACAGCCACCTCCACTACAGCCACCCCCGCTACAGCCAGCACTACAGCCACGTCCACTACAGCCACCTCCTCTACAGCCAGTACTACAGCCACCTCCACTACAGCCACCTCCACTACAGCCACCCCCGCTACAGCCCGTACTACAGCCACGTCCACTACAGCCACGTCCACTACAGCCACGTCCACTACAGCCAGTACTACAGCCACCTCCACTACAGCCACCCCCACTACAGTCACCCCCACTACAGCCACCTCCACTATAGCCACCACCACTACAGTCACCCCCACTACAGCCACCCCCACTAAAACCATCTCCACTACAGCCACCACTACAGCCACCACTACAGCCACCACTACAGCCACCTCCACTACAGCCAGTACTACAGCCACCTCCACTACAGCCACCACCACCACCACCACTACAGCCACCCCCACTACAGTCACCCCCACTACAGTCACCACCACAACAGCCACCCCCACTACAGCCACCCCCACTATAGCCACCACCACTACAGTCACCCCCACTACAGTCACCCCCACTACAGCCACCTCCACTATAGCCACCACCACTACAGTCACCCCCACTAAAACCATCTCCACTACAGCCAGTACTACAGCCACCTCCACTACAGCCACCCCCACTAAAACCATCTCCACTACAGTCACCCCCACTACAGTCACTACAGTCACCCCCACAACAGCCACCTCCACTACAGTCACCCCCACAACAGCCACCTCCACTACAGATACCCCCACTACAGCCACCCCCACTACAGTCACCCCCACTACAGCCACCTCCACTATAGCCACCACCACTACAGTCACCCCCACTACAGCCACCCCCACTAAAACCATCTCCACTACAGTCACCCCCACAACAGCCACCTCCACTACAGCCACCCCCACTAAAGCCATCTCCACTACAGCCAGTACTACAGCCACCACCACTACAGCCTCCACTACAGCCACCACCACTACAGCCACCACTACAGCCTCCACCACTACAGCCTCCACCACCACAGCCTCCACCACTACAGCCACCACCACTACAGCCTCCACCACTACAGCCACCACCACTACAACTAGCAGGTCCTATGATTGAGTGTAGTCTGGCCCAGGGGTGTGAAGGTGAACAGCAAGGCACTGGAGCAACGAACTCTGCCTGGCTGTCTCTGCCTGGCTTCCTCCCTTCTCTCCACTGGGATTCTCTGCCTCTGAACCTATTACGGGGCTGAGTCACTGGCTTACTAGTGTTCTTCCATGCCGTCCCTAGGAGGGGTGCGTCACTTGAGTGGGTTGAGTCAGACGTGATCTTCCTGTCTGGTTTTGTGCCCCCTCGGGATCGTGCGGCGGAGGAGATCTTCGTGAGCTATACTCAGCCTTGTCTCAGGGTAGTAAGTTGGTGGTCTGTTGATATCCCTCTAGTGATGTGGGGGGGGGGCTTGGCAAAGTGGGTGGGGTTATATCCTGCCAGGTTGGCATTGTTGGGGGGTATCGTCGGATGGGGCCACAGTTTCCACCCGACCCACCCCTGTCTCTGTCTCCAGTATCTATGCTGCAATAGTCTGTGTGCCGGGGGGCTAGGGTCAGTCTGTTATATCTGGTGTAATTCTCCTGACTTATCTGGTGTCCTGTGCAAATTTAGGTATGTTCCCTCTAATTCTCTCTTTCCCTCCCCTCCCGGAAGACCTGAGCCACTCCAGCCACCTCCACTACAGCCACCACCACCACAGCCACCACCATCACAGCCATCACCACCACAGCCACAGCAACCACCACTACAGTCACCACCACTACAGCCACCACTAACCCACTTCATTTGCCTCTTTGTTTTCCTTCTGTCTTGGACAGTCTAAGTGAATGTGGCAGGTCTTGCAGATGATAACGGATTACAAATGGAAACCCAGCCATGAGATGCCCAGTGACACAGAACTGCCAAACAAGCTAAATACCTTTTAAGCTCGCTTCAAGGAAAACAACACCGAGTCCTGCATGAAAGCCCCTGTTGTTCTGGATGACTCTGTGATCTTTCTCTCCATGGCCGATATGAGTAAAAGTTTTAAAACAGGTTAATACTCATAAGGCCGCCGCAATCTCTCTTTGTCCTAGTTGGTAATCCAAACATGTTTCAAGCTGACCACCATTGTCCCTGTTCCCAAGAACTCATAAATGACTATCGCCCTGTAGCACTCACATCTGTTATTATGAAGTGCTTTGAAAGGCTGATCATGACACACATCAAAACCATCATCCCAGACACCCTGGTCCTGCTCCAAGTCGTATACTGGCCCAACAGATCCACAGATGACGGAATCTCAATTGCACTTTGCACTGCCATCTCCCACCTGGACAAGAGTGGATATAACTATGTGAGAATGATGTTTATAGACTACAGCTCAGCGTTCAACACCATTGTCCCCTCCAAGCTCATCACCAAGCTCGGGACCCTGGGACCGAACATCTCCCTCTGCAACTGGATCCTGAACTTCCTGATGGGCTGCCCCCAGGTGGTGAGGGTAGGCAACAACACCTCCACCGCGCTGACCCTGAACACGGGGGGGCCCCTCAGGGCTGCATGCTTAGTCCCCTCATGTACTCCCTATTCACCCACAACTGCATGGCCGACACCATCATCAAGTTTGATGATGAAAAGTACAAAGAAGTACTTTACTTGATGTTTTTTGTGTGTTCTCTGATAAATGTCTGCTCAGCCCACATGCTCACCCGCTCTATATATGTAATGTAAACAATAACTATGTATTTATACTATGACTCTCCCATTTCATAGAATGCCCACCGCCCTCATATGTCATGTCTGCTAAAATGTTTTATCTTGTTCTTCAATGCCAGACGGAAAAGGTTAACTTTGAAGTAAAGACCAACAAAATCCAACTTATTACATGGAATGTGCACAGGCTCCAGGATGGCAAAAAAAAGCACAAGGTTATTGAACATTTAAAAAGAGATTGTCAGCAGATTTGGATTTCCTGCAAGAGCTACATTTAAAAAAGGATAAATGTAACATTTAAAGAGCAGCTGGGTTCTAGAGGTCGATGCTGCCACCTACTGTAGTAACAGCAGAGGTGTAGGCATCCTGATAAATAAGAATGAATCATTTTCACTTATAGCCCAACACAAGGACCAAGAAGGCTGTTTTCTAATGTTGAATGTTCATTTTAATATATATTTTTTTAAACCTTTATTTAACCTGTTTAGTATAGGGGGCAGTATTTTCATGGCCAGATAAAAACGTACCCGATTTAATTTGGTTATTACTCCTGCCCAGAAACTACAATATGCATATAATTGTTTGATTTGGATAGAAAACACCCTAAAGTTTCTAAAGCTGTTTGAATGGTGTCTGTGAGTATAACAGAACTCATATGGCAGGCCAAAACCTGAGAAGATTCTATACAGGAAGTGCCCTCTCTGACCATTTCTTGGCCTTCTATAGCCTCTTTATCGAAAACAGAGGATCTCTGCTGTAACGTGACATTTTCTAAGGCTCCCATAGGCTCTCAGAAGGCGCCAGAACGGGGAATGATGACTCTGCAGTCCCTTGGCGAAAAACAGTAGCGCATTTGGAAAGTGGTCGATCTGAGAACAATGACACAGGGCGCGCATGCACATGAAGACACCATTTTCTTCTTTCAGTCTTTGAACGAAAACGTCTCCCGGTCGGAATATTATCGCTATTTTACGAGAAAAATCGCATAAAAATTTATTTTAAACAGCGTTTGACATGCTTCGAAGTACAGTAATGGAATATTTTGAATTTTTTTGTCACGATACGCGCCGGCGCGTCACCCTTCGGATAGTGTCTTGAACGCAAGAACAAAACGCCGCTATTTGGATATAACTATGGATTATTTGGAACCAAAACAACATTGGGTGTAAAGTAGAAGTCCTGGGAGTGCATTCTGACGAAGAACAGCAAAGGTAATCCAATTTTTCTTGTAGTAAATCTGAGTTTGGTGAGTGCCAAACTTGGTGGGTGTCAAAATAGCTAGCCTGTGATGGCCGGGCTATCTACTCAGAATATTGCAAAATGTGCTTTCACCAAAAAGCTATTTTAAAATCGGACACCGCGATTGCATAAAGGAGTTCTGTATCTATAATTCTTAAAATAATTGTTATGTTTTTTGTGAACGTTTATCATGAGTAATTTAGTAAATTCACTGGAAGTCTTCGGTGGGTATGCTAGTTCTGAACGTCACATGCTAATGTAAAAAGCTGTTTTTTGATATAAATATGAACTTGATTGAACAAAACATGCATGTATTGTATAACATAATGTCCTAGGAGTGTCATCTGATGAAGATCATCAAAGGTTAGTGCTGCATTTAGCTGTGGTTTTGGTTTTTGTGACATTATATGCTAGCTTGGAAAATGGGTGTCTGATTATTTCTGGCTGGGTACTCTCCTGACATAATCTAATGTTTTGCTTTCATTGTAAAGCCTTTTTGAAATCGGACAATGTGGTTAGATAAAGGAGAGTCTTGTCTTTAAAATGGTGTAAAATAGTCATATGTTTGAAAAATTGAAGTTTTGGGATTTTTGAGGAGTTTGTAATTTGCGCCACGCCCTATCATTGGATATTGGCGAGGCGTTCCGCTAGCGGAATATCTAGATGTAAGAGGTTATTAACTAGGCCTTAGATTGTGAAAAATACATATTGATCTAATTTTTTTGCATTCTGGGACAAAGTAGCGCCCCTATTGACACAAATGACAACACACATGTCACGCAGTTCAGGGCTTCCTAGTTCACTGTATCAAACAGTTATTTCAGTTATATTAAAACTAGGAAAATCTGGAGAATCCCTTGCAGATTACAAACCTATACATTTAATAAATTGCGAAAATAAAATAATAACAAAGCTCATAAGCAACAGAATGGCAAAAGTCTTACCAGACTTAAAACTAGGCATCATTCAGGGTTTATTAAAAATAGACATTTACAAACAAATACAAGAATATTTCATATACGCAAAAACAAGATGTAGGTTTATCAATAATGGCCTTTTCAATTCAAAACTTTGGAAGCCTTCGACTTTCCAGCTGAAATAATAAATTTCATAAAAATATTATAGAAATATCCCGAAGCAAAAATATACAGAAATAATACATTCTCTGATGAAATTGCTTTAAAAAGGAGCACAAGACACGGATGTCCTCTCTCCCCTCTCCTGTTTGCACTGGCAATTGAACTGTTTACAGAAAGAATTAGATGGGACCCAAACGTAAAAGGTATCAGTATTGGTAAACATGAATATAAACTTATTTGCAGAGGATCTCCTGATATATTATTATATTATATAATTAAAAATATAAATACATATAAATATAATTATATATATATATACCAATATTGAAAACTCAATGCCCCCCTTGTTAAACATATTTTCAGAATACAATCCTTAAGGTCTCGTGTGGCTCAGTTGGTAGAGCATGGTGTAAGTCGCTCTGGATAAGAGCGTCTACTAAATGACTAAAATATGTAAAAATGTTAAAGTGGACCCCAAAAAATATGAAATACTTAGGATCCTTAATAAGTGACAACAAATATATAAAGATAACTTTATCCCATTACTCAACAATATGAATGCAGATCTAATTAAATGGAAGAATCTTCCCATAAATCTTACAGGTAGAATAAACCTCTTTAGAATGGCATGGCTCCCAAAGTTTATATATTTATTTTCGGTAATACCAATTACCCCACCCAAATGTTTTTCTTTTTTTTGTATACTCGGCTGTAACAAACTTTATATGGGCAAACAAAACTCATGGAATAAAAAGGAAAGTTGCACATCTTCCTAAGTCTGAAAGTGGTTTTAACCTTCCAGATTTGGAAATGTATCAACTCACCACTTGAGACATTCATGGAAGTAAACTGTATATGTGACTAGTTTCAGGAAACTAGGCATATGTAGCGCTCTACTACTTCACAGGAGAGCCATTTGAACATAAAACTTTAAATGTTTTTATCAAAATGTTATTTTTTGGGGGGCAGAAATGCTTTCTGGAACATGTGAACATTCATGTGCCTTAATAACAAACTTGTAAGCCACCTGTAAATACGAATAAAATTGTTAAATTACTAGCCTAGTTGGTTTAGCCACAGAAAAAGACAGGAACCTTTCCGCTAGCCATGATTGGTTGAGATAATGGATGGGCTGGATATTTGGATTGGTCTGCCATGTAGCCCGCTCTGTCTATATCTGTCTATAACATGAGCTGGTCAGTATATTCATCCACGCCCGCGTGGCCAAACACGACTCCAACACCATCATTAAGTTTGCTGACGACACAACAGTGGTAGGCCTGATCACTGACAACGATGAGATGGCCTATAGGGAGGAGGTCAGAGACCTGGCATTGTGGTGCCAGGAGAACAACCTCTCCCTCAATGTGAGCAAGACAAAGGAGCTGATCGTGGACTATTGGAAAAGGCGGGCCGAACAGGCCCCCATTAACATCGACAGGGCTGTAGTGGAGCGGGTCGAGAGTTTCAAGTTCCTTGGTGTCCACATCACCAACTAACTATCATGGTACAAACACACCAAGACAGTCGTGAAGAGGGAACGACAATGCCTATTCCCCCTCGGGAGACTGAAAAGATTTGGCATGGGTCCTCAGATCCTCAAAACGTTATACAGCTGCACCATCGAGAGCATCATGACTGGTTGCATCACCACCTGGTATGGCAACTACTACTGCATGGCCTCCGACCACAAGGCACTACAGAGGGTAGTGCGTACGGCCCAGTACATCACTGGGGCCAAGCTTCCTGCCATCCAGGACCTATATAGGAAAGCCCATAAAATTGTCAGAGACTCCAGTCACCCAAGTCATAGACTGTTTTCTCTGCTACCGCACTGCAACCAGTACCGGAGTGCCAAGTCTAGGACCAAAAGGCTCCTCAACAGCTTACATTTCATTCATTTAGCAGACGCTCTTATCCAGAGCGACTTACAGTAAGTAGTGAGTGCATACATTTTTCATACTGGTCCCCCGTGGGAATCGAACCCACAACCCTGGCATTGCAAGTGCCATGCTCTACCAAGCAAGCCACACGGGATCTGCTTCTACCCCCAAGCCATAAGACTGCTGAACATTTAATAAAATTACCAATTTACATTGACACCCCCCCTCCCTTTTGTACACTGCTGCTACTCGCTGTTTATTATCTATGCATAGTCACTTCACCCCCACCTACATGTACAAATGACCTCAACTAACCTGTACCCCAGCACACTGACTCGGTACCGGTACCCCCTGTATAAAGCCTCGTTATTCTTATAGTTTTACTTTTTATTATTACTTTTATTTTTTGTCTACTTGGTAAATATTTTCTTAACTCTTCTTGAACTGCACTGTTGGTTAAGGGCTTGTAAAGTAAGCATTTCACTGTAAAGTCTACACTTGTTGTATTCGGTGCATGTGACTAATCAAATTTGACTTGATTTGATGTGAAGGTAATCCTTTCTAACGCGACTTTTTTTTGGAAAGATATGATGTAGCAGAACTGCAAACGTGTTGCTCTCCACTTTCTAGAGGAGTTTTAAAATCAGTGGAATGCCTGGCGGAATTAGAGTATATTGCTAAGGAGATGGAGAAATTTCTGGCATTTGATTGCAAAGGAAAAGAGAACAAACAGAAGGCTGTTGTATAAAACACTCTGGATTATGTCTTCAAACCATGGCATCCGTGACAGAGAGAGAGAGAGAAGCGTCCATCCATATATAGGGGTTTTGGGCTCGTGAGTGGCGCAGCGGTCTAAGGCACTGCATCTCGGTGCTAGAGGTGTCACTACAGACCCTGGTTCGATTCCAGGCTGTATCACAACTGGCTGTGATTGGGAGTCCCATAGGGCAGCCCAGCGTCATCCGTGTTAGGGTTTGGCCGGGGTAGGCTGTCCTTGTAAATAAAAATGTGTTCTTAACTGACTTGCCTAGTTAAATAAACAATTTATAAAATCAATATTGTCTAGCTTGCTACGTACATTCAGATATTATACTTTCCTAATTTTGTCAGAAAGTTGTTTTTTTGCAAGTTATAGCATACTATTAGCTAGCTAGCTGCTAGCAAGCTAACATTACATGTATGATCTGTGTTGTAATATTATTTGTATCTCAGAGCCATTTGCATTGCTAGTTATAGCCTAATGTTAGCTAGCTGGCTAACATTGAACCTGGTTGGTTAGCTACCTGCAGATTCATGCAAGGTAGTAATGTTATGAGTTGGGATTATGGTTCATTGCTTAACTAGCTAGCTACATCTGTAAACAAAATACACCCCTATGTAAGTAACCATTTCACTACACCTGTATCCTGTGCGCGTAACAAAATGTATATTTGAAGTCATCCTATTTGAGTCAGAAAATCATATTAATATGATAGGTAAGATATACAAAACCTTGCAGAGAGCCTATCCAACTGACAATCTCTTAGAAAAATGTGAAACTATTGGAACCAAGACTTAAAAATAACTGATATTTGGCACAAGTTGGAGGGAGTGTTAGAACATAACTAAACAAAATTACAGTTAACGAAAATCTACACTTAATGCAGTATAAACTAATGTATATAATTTATTAAACAAGAGAAGAAAATCACAAATTCTAGTGTAAAACTAACAAAACTAACAAATAATTCTTACAAAATAATTATTGCCTTCTGGTTGTGCTATAACATCCACTGAAGTTTAACAATTTAAGATTAAATTTACTTTTAATTCGTCCATCTGCAAGACATGACATAAGAGGGTGCGGTGAGATATCCAAATCGGTTGAACCATATATATTTCTCGTCAATCATTTAAAAACAAAAAGTTCTACAGCTGCACCATCGAGAGCATATTGACTGGCTGCATCTCCCGCTTAGTATCAACTTCTCAGGGTCCTACAGTCCGGCGGGTGGGCGGGCTGACACACACACACACACACACACACACACACACACACACACACACACACACACACACACACACACACACACACACACACACTGTGAGAATCACAGTCACTATTCCAGCTGCCAGTAGACTTGCCGAACACAGCACAGGGGCCTTCTCAACGAGACCATCCCAACGATGCAGTTTAAAAAAATGTTATACAAATAGTAAAACAGGATATAATAATAATACATAAAGGGAGTACCATTACCAAATCAATGAGGGAGTACCAGTACCAAATCAATGAGGGAGTACCAGTACCAAATCAATGAGGGAGTACCAGTACGAGAGACACAGAGAGAGAGACAGAGAGAGACAGAGAGAGACAGAGAGACAGATAGAGTCCCTGTAAATGTTTGTGTGTGTGTGTGTGTGTGTGTGGTGTGTGTGTGTGTGTGTGTGTGTGTGTGTGTGTGTGTGTGTGTGTGTGTGTGTGTGTGTGTGTGTGTGTGTGTGTGTGTGTGTGTGTGTGTGTGTTTGTGTGTGTTCTAATGTCAACAGAGACACAGTTGATCTGCTTTAATCTCATTACCACCACCTTCAATGCTGTTAAACAGGGAATACTAGGGTTCAAGATCTGGCAACCCAGCCCATGTATGGCTAGGGGGCAGTATTTTCACGGCTGGATAAAAAACGTACCCGATTTAATCTGATTATTAGTCCTGCCCAGAAACTAGAATATGCTTATAATTATTAGCTTTGGAGAGAAAACACTCCAAAGTTTCTAAAACTGTTTGAATGGTGTCTGTGAGTATAACAGAACTCCTATGGCAGGCCAAACCTGAGATGGTTCTGTTCAGGAAGTACCCTCTCTGACCATTTATTTTCTTTCTTTGACATCTCTTCCAAAAACTAAGGATCTCTGCTGTTACGTGACACTTCCCACGTCTCCAATGGGGTCTCAGAGCCCGGGAAAAACAGGAATGACGTAATTCAAAGCCCTGGCTGAAACAAAGGAGAGCAAAAGCTAAGTGGTCAATCAGTGGACTAAGCCTTACACTCGCGACCCGCCCCGACCCCGGCTTTCGGTTTTTCCCTCAGTTTACAGGCATGCACCTTCCCGGTCGGAATATTATCGCTTTTCTACGAGATAAATTGCATAAAAATTGGTTTTAAACAGCGGTTGACATGCTTCGAAGTACGGTAATGGAATATTTAGAAATTTTTTGTCACATTCTGCGCCATGCTCGTGACCGAGATTTAGCGTTGGGATAGTGTCTAGAACGCACGAACAAAACGTCGTTGATGGAACATAACGATGGATTATTTGGGACCAAACCTACATTTGTTATTGAAGTAGAAGTCCTGGGACTGCATTCTGACGAAGAACAGGAAAGGTAAGAACATTTTTCTTATAGGAAATGTGATTTTGGTGAAGGCTAAACTGTGTGGGTGTCTAAATAGCTAGCCCTGTGATGCCGGGCTATGTACTTAGATTATTGCAAAATGTGCTTCATCCGAGAAGCTATTTTAAAATCGGACATATCGAGTGCATAGAGGAGTTCTGTATCTATAATTCTTAAAATAATTGTTATGCTTTTTGTGAACGTTTATCGTGAGTAATTTAGTAAAATCACCGGAAGTGTTCGGTGGGAATGCTAGTTCTGAACGTCACATGCTAATGTAAAAAGCTGGTTTTTTATATAAATATGAACTTGATTGAACAGACATGCATGTATTGTATAACATAATGTCCTAGGTGTGTCATCTGATGAAGATCATAAAAGGTTAGTGCTGCATTTAGCTGTGGTTTGGGTTTATGTGACATTATATGCTAGCTTGAAAAATGGGTGTCTGATTATTTCTGGCTGGGTACTCTGCTGACATAATCTAATGTTTTGCTTTCGCTGTAAAGCCTTTTTGAAATCGGACAGTGTGGTTAGATAAAGGAGAGTCTTGTCTTTAAATAGCTGTAAAATAGTCATATGTTTGAAAAGTGGAAGTTTTCGGATTTTAGAGGAGTTTGTATTTCGCGCCCCGCCTATCATTGGATATTGGAGCAGACGTTCCGCTAGCGGAACGTGTAGATGTAATTAAACAAGGAAGACATGGTCAGGGTCTGCCAACCCAGCCCATGTTAAAGGGGGAAGACTCATGCAGAATCTGGCAACCCAGCCCCCTGACCCTTGCGTTACCCACTGACAAGTCACAGCACAGTGCGGGAACTAGCCTAGCAGCCTAGCCTAGCAGCCTAGCCTAGCACACAAGCAGCTAGCCTAGCAGCTAGCCTAGCAGCTAGCCTAGCACACGAGCAGCTAGCCTAGCAGCTAGCCTAGCACACAAGCAGCTAGCCTAGCAGCTAGCCTAGCACACAAGCAGCTAGCCTAGCAGCTAGCCTAGCACACAGAGAGCGATCTGAAACTCTGCTCCAGTTTCACCAGAACAAATGAAAAACATGAGCAGGGAATCCAGGGATTTCAAAACCTGCCAATGGCAGACAGGCCAGGCTGTAGTATGTCTCTGGTGGGGAGAAACCCACAGACTATAGCCAGGATAGGGTTAGGGTTAGGATTTACAGTAGCCTACCGCCTACGCTAAGCTACCTAGATTTTGTGGGTCTGAAGGGCTATGGTCTTACTATGCTAGGCTAGCTAACGGTTGTGAATGAATGGCTGGCTGGGATAAGGCTCATGCTAGCTAGAGTTTAGAGTATTGCGATATATAGCCAACTCTCCAAGAGATTATTTGGCCAAAACATAGACATCCATAATGTACTGTATTCTAACGTGCTTTACTGTACTGCAGAGGTTCTCAAACGTTTTGACCCTCGACCCCCCCCCCAAAAAAAGGAGTGGGTCGCCCGCCGTTGCGCTCCAATGCTGATGACCGATCATTGGTCGACAGTAGTGACGGGGGAAAAATCTATAGAATCACATATTGGGATATTATTTTTTACATCGTATCGTTCTGACAAAATTGCTAAATAATTTTTGCGCTGGTTGGATGTTCCGGCACTAAAACTGCAGTATTATTTCCTTCATAGCTTGTTTTCCATTTTCTTTTTAAAATAGGAAGCCAGTTTGTTTTCAGCACATTTATTTCCATGACTGATCAAACTTGCTTTCCTCACGGCTCTGTCTCGTCCCTCTGCAACAGACACATGGTGAGCAACATGTTCAGAACCTCGAATCGCAATAAAAATCACAGTATCGAATGGCAATGCATATAGAATCATGAGGTCCCTGGCAATTCCCAGCCCTATTCAACAGTCAAGACATGCAACTCTTTGGTTCTGAAGCACAAATTAGATGTTTTTGACATAAGAATTTGAAGCAATACCGAAGGCCAATGTCTGTAACCACATCAAACAGGCAAAGGTAGAAATCTAAAATACAAATGGTACATGTAGCCTATTAAAATATGTATAAAAAATTTTTTATATTTTTTTCAAATTAATTTATTTTATTTGTAAAAATATGTATTTTTCCCCATTCAGTGTCACACTCGCGACCCCCCAGTTTGAGAACCACTGCTCTACTGTACTGAACAATACTCTACTTCAGTTTACAGTACTGAACAATACTCTACTTCAGTTTACAGTACTGAACAATACTATACTTCAGTTTACAGTACTGAACAATACTATACTTCAGTTTACAGTACTGAACAATACTATACTTCAGTTTACAGTACTGAACTCTACTCTACTTCAGTTTACAGTACTGAACAATACTTCAGTTTACTGTACTGACCTCTACTTCAGTTTACTGTACTGAACAATACTATACTTCAGTTTACTGTACTGAACAATACTTCAGTTTACTGTACTGAACAATACTATACTTCAGTTTACTGTACTGAACAATACTTCAGTTTACTGTACTGAACAATACTTCAGTTTACTGTACTGCCCTCTACTTCAGTTTACTGTACTGAACAATACTATACTTCAGTTTACTGTACTGAACAATACTTCAGTTTACTGTACTGAACAATACTTCAGTTTACTGTACTGAACAATACTCTACTTCAGTTTACAGTACTGAACAATACTATACTTCAGTTTACTGTACTGAACTATACTCTACTTCAGTTTACTATACTGAACAATACTTCAGTTTACTGTACTGAACAATACTTCAGTTTACTGTACTGACCTCTACTTCAGTTTACTGTACTGAACAATACTTCAGTTTACTAGACTCAAGTTTCTTACAATGAAGAAAGGGCCCACGGACTCTTGATCTAGTGGTCTTGTAAATTCGGTTTTTAACTCGTCATGGTCTCAACTATATTCATCTTGAGTCCTCTCTCTCTCTCTCTCTCTCTCTCTCTCTCTCTCTCTCTCTCTCTCTCTCTCTCTCTATATATATATATATATATATATATGATTGACAGTTGATTGTTTAGTCCACCGTATTTGTTTACATTTAGTGAAAAAAAAACATGTTTTTAGATGATTTTGATAATAATATCCAGTGTATTCGGAAAGTATTCAGACCCCTTGAATTTTTCCACATTTTGTTACGCCTTACCTCCCTTATCCTACCTCATTTGCACACACTGTATATAGACTTTTTCTACTGTATTATTGACTGTATGTTTTGTTTATTCCATGTGTAACTCTGTTGTTGTTGTATGTATCGAACTGCTTTGCTTTATCTTGGCCAGGTCGCAGTTGTAAATGAGAACTTGTTCTCAACTAGCCGACCTGGTTAAATAAAGGGGAAATAAATAAAGTTCTGGCTATCCTCATGCCCTCACACTTTCTGAAGGAGACTCTGGGTCTGTTCCTGTATCCTGTTCTAAACATGGAGTATTGGTCTGATACATTAGTCACGCATTGCTACAATGTAACGTTTCTCTTTCATAGAAACCCTAACAACTACAACATAAAAGGACACGTATAGTGTAGAGTAGTGTAGTGTAGAGTAGTGTAGTGTAGAGTAGTGTAGTGTAGTGTAGTGTAGAGTAGTGTAGAGTAGTGTAGTGTAGTGTAGAGTATTGTAGTGTAGTGTAGTGTAGTGTAGTGTAGTGTAGTGTAGTGTAGTGTAGAGTAGTGTAGTGTAGAGTAGTGTAGTGTAGTGTAGAGTAGTGTAGTGTAGTGTAGTGTAGAGTAGTGTAGTGTAGTGTAGAGTAGTGTAGTGTAGTGTAGTGTAGAGTAGTGTAGAGTAGTGTAGTGTAGTGTAGAGTAGTGTAGAGTAGTGTAGAGTAGTGTAGAGTAGAGTAGTGTAGTGTAGAGTAGTGTAGAGTAGTGTAGTGTAGTGTAGTGTAGTGTAGTGTAGAGTAGTGTAGTGTAGAGCAGTGTAGTGTAGAGTAGTGTAGAGTAGTGTAGTGTAGTGTAGAGTAGTGTAGAGTAGTGTAGTGTAGTGTAGTGTAGTGTAGTGTAGTGTAGTGTAGTGTAGTGTAGAGTAGTGTAGAGTAGTGTAGAGTAGTGTAGTGTAGTGTAGTGTAGAGTAGTGTAGTGTAGAGTAGTGTAGTGTAGTGTAGTGTAGTGTAGTGTAGAGTAGTGTAGTGTAGTGTAGTGTAGTGTAGTGTAGTGTAGTGTAGAGTAGTGTAGAGTAGTGTAGTGTAGTGTAGTGTAGTGTAGTGTAGATCTAGTGTAGTGTAGATCTAGTGTAGTGTAGGTCTAGTGTAGTGTAGGTCTAGTGTAGATGTAGTCTAGTGTAGTGTAGTGTAGTGTAGTGTAGAGTAGTGTAGTGTAGTGTAGTGTAGTGTAGTGTAGTGTAGTGTAGTGTAGTGTAGTGTAGAGTAGTGTAGTGTAGTTCGGGTGGGAAGGCCAGAGACAGGCAGGCTGTGCTGCTGTACATGTTAGAACTGATTCTTAACAACAACATGTTCCAAACAGAGAGAGAAAAAGATAGGACAGAGGGAGGACAGAGGGGGGAGGGAGAGAGAGGGAGGGGGGGAGAGAGAGGGAGGGGGGAGAGAGAGGGGTGAGAGAGAGATTGTAGAGGAAGGACAGAGGGGGGAGAGAGAGGTAGAGGGGGA
>NW_021822304.1:0-5000 GCF_901001165.1 Salmo trutta
AGTGGCTAGTGAGAGAGGGGTAGGAACTAGTGGCTAGTGAGAGAGGGGGTAGGAACTAGTGGCTAGTGAGAGAGGGGGTAGGAACTAGTGGCTAGTGAGAGAGGGGTAGGACCTAGTAGCTAGGAACTAGTGGCTAGTGAGAGAGGGGGTAGGAACTAGAGGCTAGTGAGAGAAGGGTTTGTAACTAGAGTCTAGGAACTAGAGCCTGGTGAGAGAGGGGGTAGGAAATAGGGGCTAGTGAGAGAGGGGCTAGGAAATAGGGGCTAGTGACAGAGGGGTTGGGAACTCGAAGCTAGGAACTAGAGGCTTGTGAGATGGGGGTAGGAACAAGAGGCAAGGAACTAGGAGCTAGTGAGCAAGGGCATAGGATCTAGGGGCTAGGCATCCAGGGGTAATTAGCCAGCATGCAGTGTGTGTCAAAGTTCTTTTGGAAGGCCCCCTAGCATCATTCAATCCCATAAATGCCCCCCCCCCCCACCCCCACACACACACACACACAGGCTAGGGGCTTCCCCATTCAGCTCTTATCTCCAATGTTGTTAATTCCCAACCACCGCCTCACAGGAATGCATAGTAACAGTAGTAACAGGCTGCTGCACTAAAGCTTAGAACGTTCTTTTCCTATCCCTCTCTCTCCCTCAGTGAAAGAAAAGCACATTTTTGTCCATTAAAATAACATCAAATTGATCAGAAATACAGTGTAGTTAATGATAATGTTGTAAATGACTATTGTAGTTGGAAATGGCGGATTTTTAATGGAATATCTACATAGGCGTACAGACGCCAATTATCAACAACCATCACTCCTGTGTTCCAACGGCACGTTGTGTTAGCTAATACAAATTTATCATTTTAAAAGGCTAACTGATCATTAGAAAACCCTTTTGCAATTATGCTAGCTCAGCTTAAAACTGTTGTCCTGATTAAAGAAGCAATAAAACTGGCCTTCTTTAAACTAGTTGAGTATCTGGATCATCAGCATTTGTGGGTTCGATTACAGGCTCAAATGGCCAGAAACAAAGAACTTTCTTCTGAAACTCGTCAGTCTATTATTGTTCTGAGAAATTAAGACTATTCCGTGCGAGAAATTGCCAAGAAACTGAAGATCTCGTACAACGCTGTGTACTACTCCCTTCACTGAACAGCACAAACTGGCTCTAACCAGAATAGAAAGAGAATTTCTAAGTGACCTCAAACCTTTGAACGGTACACACACACATATTTCCTTTATTATCCGCCAACCCTACCACCCCCAATTGTAGCAAACTAGTGAACAACAACGCTTAGGCCTGTATTTCCAGCTTATACATACTATATACATTTTATGGAAACAGTCTATTTTACAATAGTTTTATTTGTTTGTTTTAAACTCTTGTTCTTCCTCTAACCTCTCTCATATATTTATAATGTCCATCCAGGCTTGATTTCTATTTGCCATATATTTCAAACTGTGCTCTTTCAAAAAAGTTCTAAAACTATACAGTGAGGGAAAAAAGTATTTGATCCCCTGCTGATTTTGTACGTTTGCCCACTTACAAAGAAATGATCAGTCTATAATTTTAATAGTATGTTTATTTGAACAGTGAGACAGAATAACAACAAAAAAATCCAGAAAAACTAATGTCAAAAATGTTATAAAATGATTTGCATTTTAATGAGGGAAATAAGTATTTGACCCCTCTGCAAAACATGACTTAGTACTTGGTGGCAAAACTCTTGTTGGCAATCACAGAGGTCAGACGTTTCTTGTAGTTGGCCACCAGGTTTGCACACATCTCAGGAGGGTTCTTCTCCAAGTCATTAAGGTTTTGAGGCTGACGTTTGGCAACTCAAACCTTCAGCTCCCTCCACAGATTTCCTATGGGATTAAGGTCTGGCGACTGGCTTGGCCACTCCAGGACCTTAATGTGCTTCTTCTTGAGCCACTCCTTTGTTGCCTTGGCCGTGTGTTTTGGGTCATTGTCATGCTGGAATACCCATCCACGACCCATTTTCAATGCCTTGGCTGAGGGAAGGAGGTTCTCATCCAAGATTTGACGGTACATGGCCCCATCCATCGTCCCTTTGATGCGGTGAAGTTGTCCTGTCCCCTTAGCAGAAAAACACTCCCAAAGCATAATGTGTCCACCTCCATGTTTGACGGTGGAGATGGTGTTCTTGGGGTCATAGGCAGCAACACTTTCACCAGTTGTCCTCTGAGTCATTCAGATGTTCATTGTCAAACTTCAGACGGGCATGTATATGTATTCTTGAGCAGGGGGACCTTGCGGGCGCTGCAGGATTTCAGTCCTTCACGGCGTAGTGTGTTACCAATTGTTTTCTTGGTGACTATGGTCCCAGCTGCCTTGAGATCATTGACAAGATTCTCCCGTGTAGTTCTGGGCTGATTCCTCACCGTTCTCATGATCATTGCAACTCCACGAGGTGAGATCTTGCATGGAGCCCCAGGCCGAGGGAGATTGACAGTTCTTTTGTGTTTCTTCCATTTGCGAATAATCGCACCAAATGTTGTCACCTTCTCACCAAGCTGCTTGGTGATGGTCTTGTAGCCCATTCCAGCCTTGTGTAGGTCTACAATCTTGTCCCTGACATCCTTGGAGAGCTCTTTGGTCTTGGCCATGGTGGAGAGTTTGGAATCTGATTGATTGATTGCTTCTGTGGACATGTGTATTTTTTACAGGTAACAAGCTGCGGTTAGGAGCACTCCCTTTAAGAGTGTACTCCTAATCTCAGCTCGTTACCTGTATAAAAGACACCTGGGAGCCAGAAATCTTTCTGATTGAGAGGGGGTCAAATACTTATTTCCCTCATTAAAATGCAAATCAATTTCTAACATTTTTGACATGCGTTTTTCTGGATATTTTTGTTGTTATTCTGTCTCTCACTGTTCAAATAAACCTACCATTAAAGTTATAGACTGATCATTTCTTTGTCAGTAGGCAAACGTACAAAATCAGCAAGGGATCAAATACTTATTTCCCCCACTGTATACGGTTTACGGGTAGAGTATGTTTTACATTTGTTATGTTGTTGTTATTACTCCCACCCTTCAGCTCCATTCAACCCCTCCCATCTATCTCTTAACACCATCCATATTGTATTTCTATTTGCCATCTATTTTTCCAACTGTACTGTGATGCTTCACAAAAGTACTGAACCTTTCTGTTCTCATAGTTCCTACAGATTGTAAATTGAAAAGAAAATGTTTTGCTGAAATAATTATTATATTATTGATCGATTGACTATGACTTTTCAGATCACCCAGTATTGCTGTCTGCAGCGTTAGTTCTAGGTAAATATTGCAGTTCTTCAGCCATTCCTGGACCTGTGACCAAAAACAAGCTACATATGGACAGTACCAAAATAAATGATCTAATGTTTCTGCCTCTTCGCAGCAAAATCTGCAGAGCTGGGATGATTGTATCCCTCATATAAATAACATTCTGTGGGTTGCAAGAATTCTGTATAATAATTTAAATTGAAAAATTATATGTTTTAAATCCGGCATTGTTTTGCGTATATCTGTTCATAAACCATGTGCCATGGATTCGGTACGTCCAAAAACTATTTTGCAATCTATATGGCACGGCTGTCAATTTTTTGGTCCTTAAATGAAACTGGTACAGTGTCCTTTTTATTTATCACAACTTTCTTTAACCAATTATGGTCTTTAATCCTCTCTCTCTTAATGGACATGCTAGCTGGGCCATATTACACGGCAGTGATGGCCTACATACATAACACATACACACCAGAGCCATGCACAGACCTTCGGTGGGGCAGGTGCTCAAAGTGATGAAACACACAGGAACACGCATAGTGAAGAGGAAAGAGCGGACCGGAGGGTTGCGTTTAAAGAACATCTTCCGTGATGGTTAAGCAGCTCACAGCCCTGCCACAGTAGGGGGGAACATGGGTTGTCAGATCCCTGACAGCCAGCATGTCATTTTCCCTCCTTTCTTCCTTTCCATCACTTATTCCCTCCCTCCCTTCCTCCCTCCATCCCTCCATCTCTCCCAACTATGTGAAGTTTTCATCAAGGTGTTAATAGAGTTGATTCTCCGGTGGCTCCTCGCTGCCCTGCTCACAGCGAAAGTCTTATTGGGCCTATCCCCCCCACAGGCCTCGCTGACAGATGGCACAGTCTGGGTCGCTCTGTATGTGTGTGGGGGGGGGCTGCGTGTGGGTCTGTCGGTCTCTCATAGTAAGTGAAAGTTAGTGTGCTGGTGTGCCATAGTGTGTGTGTGCCGTACTGAGTGTGTGTGTGTGTCGGCGTTGTGTGTTCACTCAGTCACTAAGCTGACTCCATGAACCAGTAAAGTGCACACAAACTGCAGGATATTTTAACCTATTCAACTTCTCCTCCCAAACACAGCAAAATACAGAAGTTCATCTGGACTCAGGGATAGACGTAACATAGTACATGTAAATCAGGAACAATCCAATTAGTTAGATATGTTACGTTCGGTATGGTACAGTAGGTATTCATTTGTGGATGTCCATCATCCATTTCATATGATATGTTACGAATTACAATTTGGTGTGGCTAACTTGAGCTAGGTGGCTAACGTTAGCTAGGTGGCTAACGTTAGCTAGGTTAGATAGATACACTGAACAAAAATATAAAACGCAACATGTAAAGTGTTGGTCCCATGTTTCATGAGCTGAATTAAAAGAGCTCAGAAATGTTCCATACCTAGAAAAATATTATTTCTCTAAAAATGTTTTGTGTACATCCCTGTTAGTGAGCATTTCTCCTTTGCCAAGGTAATCCATCCACCTGACAGGTGTGGCATATCAAGAAGCTGATTAAACGGCATGATCATTACACAGGTGTACCTTGTGCTGGGGACAATAAAAGGCCACTCTAAAATGTGCAGTTTTGTCACACAACACAGATGTCTCAAGTTTGAGGGAGGGTACAATTGGCATGCTGACTGCAGGAATGTCCACCAGAGCTGTTGCCAGAGAATTTAATGTTCATTTCTCTACCATAAGCC
>NW_021822304.1:7500-31472 GCF_901001165.1 Salmo trutta
TCTCTCTCCAGCTACTGGAACATGACTCTCTCTTTCTCAGCTACTGGAACATGACTCTCTCTCTCTCAGCTACTGGAACATGACTCTCTCTCTCTCAGCTACTGGAACATGACTCTCTCTCTCAGCTACTGGAACATGACTCTCTAATGCAACATGACTCTCTCTCTCTCTCTCAGCTACTGGAACATGACTCTCTCACTCAGCTACTGGAACATGACTCTCTCTCTCTCAGCTACTGGAACATGACTCTCTCACTCAGCTACTGGAACATGACTCTCTCTCTCTCAGCTACTGGAACATGACTCTCTTTCTCTCAGCTACTGGAACATGACTCTCTCTCTCAGCTACTGGAACATGACTCTCTCTCAGCTACTGGAACATGACTCTCTTTCTCTCAGCTACTGGAACATGACTCTCTCTCTCAGCTACTGGAACATGACTCTCTTTCTCTCAGCTACTGTAACATGACTCTCTCTCACTCAGCCACTGGAACATTACTCTCTCTCTCTCTCAGCTACTGGAACATGACTCTCTCTCTCTCAGCTACTGGAACATGACTCTCTTTCTCTCTCTCAGCTACTGGAACATGACTCTCTTTCTCTCAGCTACTGGAACATGACTCTCTCTCTCTCAGCCACTGGAACATGACTCTCTCTCTCAGCTACTGGAACATGACTCTCTTTCTCTCACTCAGCCACTGGAACATGACTCTCTCTCTCTCAGCTACTGGAACATGACTCTCTCTCTCAGCTACTGGAACATGACTCTCTCTCTCAGCTACTGGGACATGACTCTCTCTCTCAGCTACTGGAACATGACTCTCTCTCTCAGCGACTGGAACATGACTCACTCTCTCTCTCAGCTACTGGAACATGACTCTCTCTCTCTCTCTTCTACTGGAACATGACTCTCTCTCTCTCTCTCCAGCTACTGGAACATGACTCTCTCTTTCTCAGCTACTGGAACATGACTCTCTCTCTCTCAGCTACTGGAACATGACTCTCTCTCTCTCAGCTACTGGAACATGACTCTCTCTCTCAGCTACTGGAACATGACTCTCTAATGCAACATGACTCTCTCTCTCTCTCTCAGCTACTGGAACATGACTCTCTCACTCAGCTACTGGAACATGACTCTCTCTCTCTCCAGCTACTGGAACATGACTCTCTCTTTCTCAGCTACTGGAACATGACTCTCTCTCTCAGCTACTGGAACAAGACTCTCTCACTCAGCTACTGGAACATGACTCTCTCTCTCTCAGCTACTGGAACATGACTCTCTCACTCAGCTACTGGAACATGACTCTCTCTCTCTCAGCTACTGGAACATGACTCTCTCTCTCTCAGCTACTGGAACATGACTCTCTCTCTCTCAGCTACTGGAACATGACTCTCTCTCTCAGCTACTGGAACATGACTCTCTCTCTCTCAGCTACTGGAACATGACTCTCTTTCTCTCAGCTACTGGAACATGACTCTCTCTCTCAGCTACTGGAACATGACTCTCTCTCTCAGCTACTGGAACATGACTCTCTTTCTCTCAGCTACTGGAACATGACTCTCTCTCTCAGCTACTGGAACATGACTCTCTTTCTCTCAGCTACTGTAACATGACTCTCTCTCACTCAGCCACTGGAACATGACTCTCTCTCTCTCTCTCAGCTACTGGAACATGACTCTCTCTCTCTCAGCTACTGGAACATGACTCTCTTTCTCTCTCTCAGCTACTGGAACATGACTCTCTTTCTCTCAGCTACTGGAACATGACTCTCTCTCTCTCAGCCACTGGAACATGACTCTCTCTCTCAGCTACTGGAACATGACTCTCTTTCTCTCACTCAGCCACTGGAGCATGACTCTCTCTCTCTCTCAGCTACTGGAGCATGACTCTCTCTTTCTCAGCTACTGGAACATGACTCTCTCTCTCAGCTACTGGAACAAGACTCTCTCACTCAGCTACTGGAACATGACTCTCTCTCTCTCAGCTACTGGAACATGACTCTCTCACTCTCAGCCACTGGAACATGACTCTCTCTCTCAGCTACTGGAACATGACTCTCTTTCTCTCACTCAGCCACTGGAACATGACTCTCTCTCTCTCAGCTACTGGAACATGACTCTCTCTCTCTCCAGCTACTGGAACATGACTCTCTTTCTCTCAGCTACTGGAACAGGACTCTCTCTCTCAGCTACTGGGACATGACTCTCTCTTTCTCTCAGCTACTGGAACATGACTCTCTCTCTCAGCTACTGGAACATGTCTCTTTCTCTCAGCTACTGGAACATGACTCTCTCTCTCAGCTACTGGGACATGACTCTCTCTCTCAGCTACTGGAACATGACTCTCTCTCTCAGCGACTGGAACATGACTCACTCTCTCTCTCAGCTACTGGAACATGACTCTCTCTCTCTCTCTTCTACTGGAACATGACTCTCTCTCTCTCTCTCCAGCTACTGGAACATGACTCTCTCTTTCTCAGCAACTGGAACATGACTCTCTCTCTCTCAGCTACTGGAACATGACTCTCTCTCTCTCAGCTACTGGAACATGACTCTCTCTCTCAGCTACTGGAACATGACTCTCTAATGCAACATGACTCTCTCTCTCTCTCTCAGCTACTGGAACATGACTCTCTCACTCAGCTACTGGAACATGACTCTCTCTCTCTCCAGCTACTGGAACATGACTCTCTCTTTCTCAGCTACTGGAACATGACTCTCTCTCTCAGCTACTGGAACAAGACTCTCTCACTCAGCTACTGGAACATGACTCTCTCTCTCTCAGCTACTGGAACATGACTCTCTCACTCAGCTACTGGAACATGACTCTCTCTCTCTCAGCTACTGGAACATGACTCTCTTTCTCTCTCAGCTACTGGAACATGACTCTCTCTCTCTCAGCTACTGGAACATGACTCTCTCTCTCAGCTACTGGAACATGACTCTCTCTCTCTCAGCTACTGGAACATGACTCTCTTTCTCTCAGCTACTGGAACATGACTCTCTCTCTCAGCTACTGTAACATGACTCTCTCTCAGCTACTGGAACATGACTCTCTTTCTCTCAGCTACTGGAACATGACTCTCTCTCTCAGCTACTGGAACATGACTCTCTTTGTCTCAGCTACTGTAACATGACTCTCTCTCACTCAGCCACTGGAACATGACTCTCTCTCTCTCTCAGCTACTGGAACATGACTCTCTCTCTCTCAGCTACTGGAACATGACTCTCTTTCTCTCTCTCAGCTACTGGAACATGACTCTCTTTCTCTCAGCTACTGGAACATGACTCTCTCTCTCTCAGCCACTGGAACATGACTCTCTCTCTCAGCTACTGGAACATGACTCTCTTTCTCTCACTCAGCCACTGGAACATGACTCTCTCTCTCTCAGCTACTGGAACATGACACTCTCTCTCAGCTACTGGAACATGACTCTCTCTCTCAGCTACTGGGACATGACTCTCTCTCTCAGCTACTGGAACATGACTCTCTCTCTCAGCGACTGGAACATGACTCACTCTCTCTCTCAGCTACTGGAACATGACTCTCTCTCTCTCTCTTCTACTGGAACATGACTCTCTCTCTCTCTCTCTCCAGCTACTGGAACATGACTCTCTCTTTCTCAGCTACTGGAACATGACTCTCTCTCTCTCAGCTACTGGAACATGACTCTCTTTCTCTCACTCAGCCACTGGAACATGACTCTCTCTCTCTCAGCTACTGGAACATGACACTCTCTCTCAGCTACTGGAACATGACTCTCTCTCTCAGCTACTGGGACATGACTCTCTCTCTCAGCTACTGGAACATGACTCTCTCTCTCAGCGACTGGAACATGACTCACTCTCTCTCTCAGCTACTGGAACATGACTCTCTCTCTCTCTCTTCTACTGGAACATGACTCTCTCTCTCTCTCTCTCCAGCTACTGGAACATGACTCTCTCTTTCTCAGCTACTGGAACATGACTCTCTCTCTCTCAGCTACTGGAACATGACTCTCTCTCTCTCAGCTACTGGAACATGACTCTCTCTCTCAGCTACTGGAACATGACTCTCTAATGCAACATGACTCTCTCTCTCTCTCTCTCTCAGCTACTGGAACATGACTCTCTCACTCAGCTACTGGAACATGACTCTCTCTCTCTCCAGCTACTGGAACATGACTCTCTCTTTCTCAGCTACTGGAACATGACTCTCTCTCTCAGCTACTGGAACAAGACTCTCTCACTCAGCTACTGGAACATGACTCTCTCTCTCTCAGCTACTGGAACATGACTCTCTCTCACTCAGCTACTGGAACATGACTCTCTCTCTCTCAGCTACTGGAACATGACTCTCTTTCTCTCTCAGCTACTGGAACATGACTCTCTCTCTCTCAGCTACTGGAACATGACTCTCTCTCTCAGCTACTGGAACATGACTCTCTCTCTCTCAGCTACTGGAACATGACTCTCTTTCTCTCAGCTACTGGAACATGACTCTCTCTCTCAGCTACTGGAACATGACTCTCTTTCTCTCAGCTACTGGAACATGACTCTCTTTCTCTCAGCTACTGGAACATGACTCTCTCTCTCAGCTACTGGAACATGACTCTCTTTCTCTCAGCTACTGTAACATGACTCTCTCTCACTCAGCCACTGGAACATGACTCTCTCTCTCTCTCAGCTACTGGAACATGACTCTCTCTCTCTCAGCTACTGGAACATGACTCTCTTTCTCTCTCTCAGCTACTGGAACATGACTCTCTTTCTCTCAGCTACTGGAACATGACTCTCTCTCTCTCAGCCACTGGAACATGACTCTCTCTCTCAGCTACTGGAACATGACTCTCTTTCTCTCACTCAGCCACTGGAACATGACTCTCTCTCTCTCAGCTACTGGAACATGACTCTCTCTCTCTCCAGCTACTGGAACATGACTCTCTTTCTCTCAGCTACTGGAACAGGACTCTCTCTCTCAGCTACTGGGACATGACTCTCTCTTTCTCTCAGCTACTGGAACATGACTCTCTCTCTCAGCTACTGGAACATGTCTCTTTCTCTCAGCTACTGGAACATGACTCTCTCTCTCAGCTACTGGGACATGACTCTCTCTCTCAGCTACTGGAACATGACTCTCTCTCTCAGCGACTGGAACATGACTCACTCTCTCTCTCAGCTACTGGAACATGACTCTCTCTCTCTCTCTTCTACTGGAACATGACTCTCTCTCTCTCTCTCCAGCTACTGGAACATGACTCTCTCTTTCTCAGCTACTGGAACATGACTCTCTCTCTCTCAGCTACTGGAACATGACTCTCTCTCTCTCAGCTACTGGAACATGACTCTCTCTCTCAGCTACTGGAACATGACTCTCTAATGCAACATGACTCTCTCTCTCTCTCTCAGCTACTGGACATGACTCTCTCACTCAGCTACTGGAACATGACTCTCTCTCTCTCCAGCTACTGGAACATGACTCTCTCTTTCTCAGCTACTGGAACATGACTCTCTCTCTCAGCTACTGGAACAAGACTCTCTCACTCAGCTACTGGAACATGACTCTCTCTCTCAGCTACTGGAACATGACTCTCTCACTCAGCTACTGGAACATGACTCTCTCTCTCTTTCTCAGCTACTGGGACATGACTCTCTCTCTCTCAGCTACTGGAACATGACTCTCTCACTCAGCTACTGGAGCATGACTCTCTAATGCAACATGACTCTCTCTTTCTCTCTCAGCTACTGGAACATGACTCTCTCTCTCTCTCTCAGCTACTGGAACATGACTCTCTCTCTCTCTCAGCTACTGGAACATGACTCTCTCTCTCTCATCTACTGGAACATGACTATCTCTCTCTCTCTCATCTACTGGAACATGACTATCTCTCTCTCCTCTCAGCCTACTGGAACATGAACTCTCTCTCTCTCTCAGTACTGGAACATGACTCTCTCTCTCAGCTACTGGAACATGACTGTCTTTCTCATCTACTGGAACATGACTCTCTCTCTCCTCAGCTACTGGAACATGACTCTCTCTCTCCTCAGCTACTGGAACATGACTCTTTCTCTCAGCTACTGGAACATGACTCTCTCTCCCTCAGCTACTGGAACATGACTCTCTCTCTCTCAGCTACTGGAACATGACTCTCTCTCTCTCAGCTACTGGAACATGACTCTCTCTCACTCAGCTACTGGAACATGACTCTCTCTCTCAGCTACTGGAACATGAACTCTCTAATTCAACATGACTCTCTCTCTCTCAGCTACTGGAACATGACTCTCTCTTTCTCAGCTACTGGAACATGACTCTCTCTCACTCAGCTACTGGAACATGACTCTCTCTCTCAGCTACTGGAACATGACTCTCTCTCACTCAGCTACTGGAACATGACTCTCTCTCTCAGCTACTGGAACATGACTCTCTAATGCAACATGACTCTCTCTCTCTCTCAGCTACTGGAACATGACTCTCTCTTTCTCAGCTACTGGAACATGACTCTCTCTTTCTCAGCTACTGGAACATGACTCTCTCTCTCTCAGCTACTGGAACATCTCTCTAATGGAACATGACTCTCTTTCTCTCTCAGCTACTGGAACATGACTCTCTCTCTCAGCTACTGGAACATGACTCTCTCAGCTACTGGAACATGACTCTCTCTCTCTCAGCTACTGGAACATGACACTCTCTCTCAGCTACTGGAACATGACTCTCTCTCTCAGCTACTGGAACATGACTCTCTCTCTCATCTACTGGAACATGACTCTCTCTTTCTCAGCTACTGGAACATGACTCTCTCTCTCTCTCAGCTACTGGAACATGACTCTCTCTCAGCTACTGGAACATGACTCTCTCTTTCTCAGCTACTGGAACATGACTCTCTCTCTCTCAGCTACTGGAACATGACTCTCTCTTTCTCAGCTACTGGAACATGACTCTCTCTTTCTCAGCTACTGGAACATGACTCTCTCTCTCAGCTACTGGAACATGACTCTCTCTCTCAGCTACTGGAACATGACTCTCTCTCTCTCAGCTACTGGAACATGACTCTCTCTCTCTCAGCTACTGGAATATGACTCTCTCTCTCTCTCTCAGCTACTGGAACATGACTCTCTCTCTCTCAGCTACTGGAACATGACTCTCTCTCTCAGCTACTGGAACATGACTCTCTCTCTCTCAGCTACTGGAACATGACTCTCTCTCTCTCAGCTACTGGAACATGACTCTCTCTCTCTCAGCTACTGGAACATGACTCTCTCTCTACAGCTTACTGGAAACATGACTCTCTCTCTCAGCTACTGGAACATGACTCTCTCTCTCAGCTACTGAGAACATGACTCTCTCTCAGCTACTGAACAGGACTCTCTCTCTCCTCAGCTACTGGAACATGACTCTCTTTCTCTCTCAGCTACTGGAACATGACCTCTCTCTCTCTCAGCTACTGGAACATGACTCGCCTCTCTCAGCTACTGGAACATGACTCTCTCTCTCAGCTACTGGAACATGACTCTCTCTCTCTCAGCTACTGGAACATGACTCTCTCTCTCAGCTACTGGAACATGACTCTCTCTCAGCTACTGGAACATGACTCTCTCTCTCAGCTACTGGAACATGACTCTCTTTCTCTCAGCTACTGTAACATGACTCTCTCACTCAGCTACTGGAACATGACTCTCTCTCTCTTTCTCAGCTACTGGGACATGACTCTCTCTCTCTCAGCTACTGGAACATGACTCTCTCACTCAGCTACTGGAGCATGACTCTCTAATGCAACATGACTCTCTCTTTCTCTCTCAGCTACTGGAACATGACTCTCTCTCTCTCTCTCAGCTACTGGAACATGACTCTCTCTCTCTCTCAGCTACTGGAACATGACTCTCTCTCTCTCATCTACTGGAACATGACTATCTCTCTCTCTCTCATCTACTGGAACATGACTATCTCTCTCTCTCTCAGCTACTGGAACATGACTCTCTCTCTCTCTCAGCTACTGGAACATGACTCTCTCTCTCAGCTACTGGAACATGACTGTCTTTCTCATCTACTGGAACATGACTCTCTCTCTCTCAGCTACTGGAACATGACTCTCTCTCTCTCAGCTACTGGAACATGACTCTTTCTCTCAGCTACTGGAACATGACTCTCTCTCTCTCAGCTACTGGAACATGACTCTCTCTCTCTCAGCTACTGGAACATGACTCTCTCTCTCTCAGCTACTGGAACATGACTCTCTCTCACTCAGCTACTGGAACATGACTCTCTCTCTCAGCTACTGGAACATGACTCTCTAATTCAACATGACTCTCTCTCTCTCAGCTACTGGAACATGACTCTCTCTTTCTCAGCTACTGGAACATGACTCTCTCTCACTCAGCTACTGGAACATGACTCTCTCTCTCAGCTACTGGAACATGACTCTCTCTCACTCAGCTACTGGAACATGACTCTCTCTCTCAGCTACTGGAACATGACTCTCTAATGCAACATGACTCTCTCTCTCTCTCAGCTACTGGAACATGACTCTCTCTTTCTCAGCTACTGGAACATGACTCTCTCTTTCTCAGCTACTGGAACATGACTCTCTCTCTCTCAGCTACTGGAACATCTCTCTAATGGAACATGACTCTCTTTCTCTCTCAGCTACTGGAACATGACTCTCTCTCTCAGCTACTGGAACATGACTCTCTCAGCTACTGGAACATGACTCTCTCTCTCTCAGCTACTGGAACATGACACTCTCTTTCTCAGCTACTGGAACATGACTCTCTCTCTCAGCTACTGGAACATGACTCTCTCTCTCATCTACTGGAACATGACTCTCTCTTTCTCAGCTACTGGAACATGACTCTCTCTCTCTCTCAGCTACTGGAACATGACTCTCTCTCAGCTACTGGAACATGACTCTCTCTTTCTCAGCTACTGGAACAAGACTCTCTCTTTCTCAGCTACTGGAACATGACTCTCTCTTTCTCAGCTACTGGAACATGACTCTCTCTTTCTCAGCTACTGGAACATGACTCTCTCTCTCAGCTACTGGAACATGACTCTCTCTCTCAGCTACTGGAACATGACTCTCTCTCTCTCAGCTACTGGAACATGACTCTCTCTCTCTCAGCTACTGGAACATGACTCTCTCTCTCTCAGCTACTGGAACATGACTCTCTCTCTCTCAGCTACTGGAACATGACTCTCTCTCTCTCAGCTACTGGAACATGACTCTCTCTCTCTCAGCTACTGGAACATGACTCTCTCTCTCTCAGCTACTGGAACATGACTCTCTCTCTCTCAGCTACTGGAACATGACTCTCTCTCTCAGCTACTGGAACATGACTCTCTCTCTCAGCTACTGGAACATGACTCTCTCTCTCAGCTACTGGAACATGACTCTCTCTCTCAGCTACTGGAACATGACTCTCTCTCTCTCAGCTACTGGAACATGACTCTCTCTCTCAGCTACTGGAACATGACTCTCTCTCTCTCAGCTACTGGAACATGACTCTCTCTCTCTCAGCTACTGGAACATGACTCTCTCTCTCAGCTACTGGAACATGACTCTCTCTCAGCTACTGGAACATGACTCTCTCTCAGCTACTGGAACATGACTCTCTCTCAGCTACTGGAACATGACTCTCTCTCAGCTACTGGAACATGACTCTCTCTCTCAGCTACTGGAACATGACTCTCTCTCACTCAGCCACTGAAACATGACTCTCTCTCTCTCTCAGCTACTGGAACATGACTCTCTCTCTCTCAGCTACTGGAAAATGACTCTCTTTCTCTCTCTCAGCTACTGGAACATGACTCTCTTTCTCTCAGCTACTGGAACATGACTCTCTCTCTCTCAGCCACTGGAACATGACTCTCTCTCTCAGCTACTGGAACATGACTCTATTTCTCTCACTCAGCCACTGGAACATGACTCTCTCTCTCTCAGCTACTGGAACATGACTCTCTCTCTCTCCAGCTACTGGAACATGACTCTCTTTCTCTCAGCTACTGGAACAGGACTCTCTCTCTCAGCTACTGGGACATGACTCTCTCTTTCTCTCAGCTACTGGAACATGACTCTCTCTCTCAGCTACTGGAACATGTCTCTTTCTCTCAGCTACTGGAACATGACTCTCTCTCTCAGCTACTGGGACATGACTCTCTCTCTCAACTACTGGAACATGACTCTCTCTCTCAGCGACTGGAACATGACTCACTCTCTCTCTCAGCTACTGGAACATGACTCTCTCTCTCTCTCTTCTACTGGAACATGACTCTCTCTCTCTCTCTCCAGCTACTGGAACATGACTCTCTCTTTCTCAGCTACTGGAACATGACTCTCTCTCTCTCAGCTACTGGAACATGACTCTCTCTCTCTCAGCTACTTGAACATGACTCTCTCTCTCAGCTACTGGAACATGACTCTCTAATGCAACATGACTCTCTCTCTCTCTCTCAGCTACTGGAACATGACTCTCTCACTCAGCTACTGGAACATGACTCTCTCTCTCCAGCTACTGGAACATGACTCTCTCTTTCTCAGCTACTGGAACATGACTCTCTCTCTCAGCTACTGGAACAAGACTCTCTCACTCAGCTACTGGAACATGACTCTCTCTCTCTCAGCTACTGGAACATGACTCTCTCACTCAGCTACTGGAACATGACTCTCTCTCTCTCAGCTACTGGAACATGACTCTCTTTCTCTCTCAGCTACTGGAACATGACTCTCTCTCTCTCAGCTAATGGAACATGACTCTCTCTCTCAGCTACTGGAACATGACTCTCTCTCTCTCAGCTACTGGAACATGACTCTCTTTCTCTCAGCTACTGGAACATGACTCTCTCTCTTAGCTACTGGAACATGACTCTCTTTCTCTCAGCTACTGGAACATGACTCTCTCTCTCAGCTACTGGAACATGACTCTCTTTCTCTCAGCTACTGTAACATGACTCTCTCTCACTCAGCCACTGGAACATGACTCTCTCTCTCTCTCAGCTACTGGAACATGACTCTCTTTCTCTCAGCTACTGGAACATGACTCTCTTTCTCTCTCTCAGCTACTGGAACATGACTCTCTTTCTCTCAGCTACTGGAACATGACTCTCTCTCTCTCAGCCACTGGAACATGACTCTCTCTCTCAGCTACTGGAACATGACTCTCTTTCTCTCACTCAGCCACTGGAACATGACTCTCTCTCTCTCAGCTACTGGAACATGACTCTCTCTCTCTCCAGCTACTGGAACATGACTCTCTTTCTCTCAGCTACTGGAACAGGACTCTCTCTCTCAGCTACTGGGACATGACTCTCTCTTTCTCTCAGCTACTGGAACATGACTCTCTCTCTCAGCTACTGGAACATTTCTCTTTCTCTCAGCTACTGGAACATGACTCTCTCTCTCAGCTACTGGGACATGACTCTCTCTCTCAGCTACTGGAACATGACTCTCTCTCTCAGCGACTGGAACATGACTCACTCTCTCTCTCAGCTACTGGAACATGACTCTCTCTCTCTCTCTTCTACTGGAACATGACTCTCTCTCTCTCTCTCCAGCTACTGGAACATGACTCTCTATTTCTCAGCTACTGGAACATGACTCTCTCTCTCTCAGCTACTGGAACATGACTCTCTCTCTCTCAGCTACTGGAACATGACTCTCTCTCTCAGCTACTGGAACATGACTCTCTAATGCAACATGACTCTCTCTCTCTCTCAGCTACTGGAACATGACTCTCTCACTCAGCTACTGGAACATGACTCTCTCTCTCTCCAGCTACTGGAACATGACTCTCTCTTTCTCAGCTACTGGAACATGACTCTCTCTCTCAGCTACTGGAACAAGACTCTCTCACTCAGCTACTGGAACATGACTCTCTCTCTCTCAGCTACTGGAACATGACTCTCTCACTCAGCTACTGGAACATGACTCTCTCTTTCTCAGCTACTGGGACATGACTCTCTCTCTCTCAGCTACTGGAACATGACTCTCTCACTCAGCTACTGGAACATGGCTCTCTCTCTCTCTCTCAGCTACTGGAACATGACTCTCTCACTCAGCTACTGGAACATGACTCTCTCTTTCTCTCAGCTACTGGAACATGACTCTCTCTCTCTCTCTCTCAGCTACTGGAGCATGACTCTCTCTTTCTCAGCTACTGGAACATGACTCTCTCTCTCAGCTACTGGAACAAGACTCTCTCACTCAGCTACTGGAACATGACTCTCTCTCTCTCAGCTACTGGAACATGACTCTCTCACTCAGCTACTGGAACATGACTCTCTCTCTCTTTCTCAGCTACTGGGACATGACTCTCTCTCTCTCAGCTACTGGAACATGACTCTCTCTCACTCAGCTACTGGAACATGACTCTCTCTCTCAGCTACTGGAACATGACTCTCTCTCACTCAGCTACTGGAACATGACTCTCTCTCTCAGCTACTGGAACATGACTCTCTAATGCAACATGACTCTCTCTCTCTCTCAGCTACTGGAACATGACTCTCTCTCTCTCAGCTACTGGAACATGACTCTCTCTTTCTCAGCTACTGGAACATGACTCTCTCTCTCAGCTACTGGAACATCTCTCTAATGGAACATGACTCTCTTTCTCTCTCAGCTACTGGAACATGACTCTCTCTCTCAGCTACTGGAACATGACTCTCTCAGCTACTGGAACATGACTCTCTCTCTCTCAGCTACTGGAACATGACACTCTCTTTCTCAGCTACTGGAACATGACTCTCTCTCTCAGCTACTGGAACATGACTCTCTCTCTCAGCTACTGGAACATGACTCTCTCTTTCTCAGCTACTGGAACATGACTCTCTCTCTCTCTCAGCTACTGGAACATGACTCTCTCTCTCTCAGCTACTGGAACATGACTCTCTCTTTCTCAGCTACTGGAACATGACTCTCTCTTTCTCAGCTACTGGAACATGACTCTCTCTTTCTCAGCTACTGGAACATGACTCTCTCTCTCAGCTACTGGAACATGACTTTCTCTCTCAGCTACTGGAACATGACTCTCTCTCTCAGCTACTGGAACATGACTCTCTCTCTCTCAGCTACTGGAACATGACTCTCTCTCTCTCAGCTACTGGAACATGACTCTCTCTCTCAGCTACTGGAACATGACTCTCTCTCTCTCAAGCTACTGGAACATGACTCTCTCTCTCTCAGCTACTGGAAGATGACTCTCTCTCTCTCAGCTACTGGAACATGACTCTCTCTCTCAGCTACTGGAAACATGACTCTCTCTCTCTCAGCTACTGGAACATGACTCTCTCTCTCTCAGCTACCGGAACATGACTCTCTCTCCCTCAGCTAATCGAACATGACTCTCTCTCTCTCAGCTACTGGAACATGACTCTCTCTCCTCTCAGCTACTGGAACATGACTCTCTCTCTCTCAGCTACTGGAACATGACTCTCTCCACTCAGCTACTGGAACATGACTTCTCTCTCTCAGCTACTGTGAACATGACTCTCTCCTCTTTCTCAGCTACTGGAACATGACTCTCTCTCTCTCACCTACTGGAACATGACTCTCTCTCTCTCAGCACTGGAACATGACTCTCTCTCTCTCAGCTACTGGAACATGACTCTCTCTCTCTTCCAGCTACTGGAACATGACTCTCTCTCTCTCAGCTACTGGAACATGACTCTCTCTCTCAGCTACTGGAACATGACTCTCCTCTCTCAGCTACTGGAACAGACTCTCTCTCTCTCAGCTACTGGAACATGACTCTCCTCTCTCTCAGCTACTGAACATGACTCTCTCTCTCTCAGCTACTGAACATGACTCTCTCTCTCTCAGCTACTGGAACATGACTCTCTCTCTCTCAGCTACTGGAACATGACTCTCTCTCTCTCAGCTACTGGAACATGACTCTCTCTCTCAGCTACTGGAACATGACTCTCTCTCTCTCTCAGCTACTGGAACATGACTCTCTCTCTCTCAGCTACTGGAACATGACTCTCTCTCTCTCAGCTACTGGAACATGACTCTCTCTCTCAGCTACTGGAACATGACTCTCTCTCTCTCAGCTACTGGAACATGACTCTCTCTCTCTCTCAGCTACTGGAACATGACTCTCTCTCTCTCAGCTACTGGAACATGACTCTCTCTCTCTCAGCTACTGGAACATGACTCTCTCTCTCAGCTACTGGAACATGACTCTCTCACGTTCTCTCTCTCACAGTCTCACGCTCTTCTTCTTTCTAACGCTGTGTCACTCTGTAACTACCTCTTGTGTTTTTGTCTCTTCTCTCTCTTTCCTTTCTTTCCCTCTTCCTGTCGCTCTCACTTTATCCTTTTTTTCTTTCCTTCTCTCTCTCTTACACTCTCTCTCTCTATTCATGTCTCTCTAAGAGGAAAACAAAACATGCAGCGGCACAGCGCCACAGATGCCAGGAAATGCTCCAATACTTCCTCCGAAACCACCGCAGAATACACAGCCCACAGTCAGGTATACGCTCAGTGGTGTGTGTGTGTGCATGCATCCATGTGTGTCCTTATGTGTGCAATTACATGTGTACGTGTGTGTTTGTGTGTGTGTGTGTGTGTGTGTGTGTGTGTGTGTGTGTGTGTGTGAGAGCATGCATCCTTCTTTATCCCTGTGTGTGCGATTGGCTGTGTACATGTGCCCCTGTGCATTGTTGTGTGTGCGATTGAGTGTGTGATTGTGTGCGTGCAATTATGTGAATGCGATTGTGTGCGTGTGTGGGGGGGAGGAGGTTGTGTGTGTGCGTGTGTGTGCGATTATGTGTGCGTGGAGGGGGGGGGCGTGTGTGTGTGTGTGTGAAAATTGATTATTTCATTCCGTTCTGACAACTCCCAATCTTCCCCTTTGCCTGTTTGTCTGCCCGCCTGTCTGTCTGCCTGTCTCTGTTGTACCCATCCACCTGTCTGTCAGTCTGTCTGTGTATTTGCCTGCCAGCCTGTCTTTCTGTCTGTCTACCCATCCACCTGTCTGTCTATCTATCCCACTCCTCAGAGATTCACCACTGAAAACAGGCTGTGATTTCTCCGGAGCTCTGAGTCATGGAATTGAGATCTCACTCCCATCGCTCCTGAAGCACTCACTCACCAGGGAATACTGGGAGTTATATAGGAATAGAGTGAGAATATAAAGAATTTGGAGTGGGAATTGACTGGGAACAGGCTTAGTTTGATTGCCTAGGATCTAAAGTGGCTGCTGTTGAATGATGAATTATCTCCTTTTAAAGATGAGTGTGTGAATGTGTGTGTGTCTCTGTGCGTGTGTGTGTGCCTAAGCACACTGTTAGTACTGCCGGTAGGCTACAGTGGGTGCCTGTCATCTTAACCTACGATGTCATAATCAGGGGACTTGGCTGCTCATCTGCCCCTCACTGTGAGCAAACAGAATTATACATTTAAATCCTGCTTTATTTATGGGCCTGGAGCAGTGCCTTCCTCCTTCCTTCCCTACTTCACCTTCCTCTGCTCTCTCTCAATCGGCCTCCTCCAATCCCTTATCCCACCATTCATTGCCTCTTCCCAGGGGGTGCACCTCAGGAACAGGCACTGTGCCCAACTGATGCATGCATGATCACACACACACAAACTAAAAAAACGTGATTTTTTAAATATACTGGTTGAGTTAGGAGAGAAGTACATTTCTGTTCTCTTCCCTCTCTGTCTCAAGGACATTCTCCTCCACTCTCCAGGCCCTGACATCTAAAAGATGAGTGAGAGTGAGTGAGTGAGTGAGTGAGTGAGTGAGTGAGTGAGTGAGTGAGTGACCTGTTGCCGCAAGAAAATTGCAACCAGTGAAGAACAAACACTATTGTAAATACAACCTATATTTATGTTTATTTATGTTCCCTTTTGTACTTTAACTATTTGCACATAAAATTACATTTGAAAGGTCTTCATTCTTTTGGAACTTTTGTGAGTATAATATTTACTATTCATTTCACTTTTGTTTATTATCTATTTCACTTGCCTTGGCAATGTAAACACATGTTTCCCATGCCAATAAATCCCCTTGAATTGAAATTGGAATTGAATTGAATTAAATTGAGAGAGAGGGAGAAAGGGAGGTGACAAAAGCAGAGGAGAGCAAAGCCAGTGGTAAAAGCAAGTATGAGAGAGGAGAGAGAACCTGAGATAACATGAGGGTACGGTATGGAGGGATGAGAGAGGAGAGAGAACCTGAGATAACAGGAGGGTACTGTATGGAGGGATGAGAGAGGAGAGAGAACCTGAGATAACAGGAGGGTACGGTATGGAGGGATGAGAGAGGAGAGAGAACCTGAGATAACAGGAGGGTACTGTATGGAGGGATGAGAGAGGAGAGAGAACCTGAGATAACAGGAGGGTACTGTATGGAGGGATGAGGAGAGGAGAGAGAACCTGAGATAACAGAGGGTACGGTATGGAGGGATGAGAGAGGAGAGAGAACCTGAGATGCACAGTAGGGTACGGTATGGAGGGATGAGAGAGGAGAGAGAACCTGAGATGACAAGGAGGTTACGGTATGGAAGGATGAGAGAGGAGAGAGAACCTGAGATAACAGGAGGGTACGGTATGGAGGGAGTGAGAGAGGGAGAGAGAACCTGAGATAACAGGAGGGTACGGTATGGAGGGATGAGAGAGGGGAGAGAACCTGAGATAACAGGAGGGTACGGTATGGAGGGATGAGAGAGGAGAGAGAACCTGAGATGACAGGAGGGTACGGTATGGAGGGATGAGAGAGGAGAGAGAACCTGAGATGACAGGAGGGTACGGTATGGAGGGATGAGAGAGGAGAGAGAACCTGAGATAACAGGAGGGTACGGTATGGAGGGATGAGAGAGGAGAGAGAACCTGAGATAACAGGAGGGTACGGTATGGAGGGATGAGAGAGGAGAGAGAACCTGAGATAACAGGAGGGTACGGTATGGAGGGTCCCATAGGGATACAGCCCAGATGGAACTATAGGTCCCATAGGGACACAGCCCAGATGGAACTATAGGTCCCATAGGGACACAGCCCAGATGGAACTATAGGTCCCATAGGGACACAGCCCAGATGGAACTATAGGTCCCATAGTGATACAGCCCAGATGGAACTATAGGTCCCATAGGGATACAGCCCAGATGGAACTATAGGTCCCATAGTGATACAGCCCAGATGGAACTATAGGTCCCATAGTGATACAGCCCAGATGGAACTATAGGTCCCATAGGGATACAGCCCAGATGGAACTATAGGTCCCATAGGGATACAGCCCAGATGGAACTATAGGTCCCATAGTGATACAGCCCAGATGGAACTATAGGTCCCATAGGGATACAGCCCAGATGGAACTATAGGTCCCATAGGGATACAGCCCAGATGGAACTATAGGTCCCATAGGGATACAGCCCAGATGGAACTATAGGTCCCATAGGGATACAGCCCAGATGGAACTATAGGTCCCATAGGGACATAGCCCAGATGGAACTATAGGTCCCATAGGGACACAGCCCAGATGGAACTATAGGTCCCATAGGGACACAGCCCAGATGGAACTATAGGTCCCATAGGGATACAGCCCAGATGGAACTATAGGTCCCATAGGGACATGGCCAAGAGACACTCAGTGAGTGGAGGAAATAGATACAGATGCCAAATTACAGGCATTAACAATGCCAGCTACAATATAGATACCCAACCTGGACACCACAGCTGGGCAACCTGCCTAAAACATGCCTAAACACTTAGCTGGAGACTTTGTGAAGGCTTTGGGTAAAGTGTTAGGTCACTGGAGAGTTAGAGAAGGCTTTGGGTAAAGTGTTCGGTAACTGGAGAGTTAGAGAAGGCTTTGGGTAAAGTGTTCGGTCACTGGAGAGTTAGAGAAGGCTTTGGGTAAAGTGTTCGGTCACTGGAGAGTTAGAGAAGGCTTTGGGTAAAGTGTTCGGTCACTGGAGAGTTAGAGAAGGCTTTGGGTAAAGTGTTAGGTCACTGGAGAGTTAGAGAAGGCTTTGGATAAAGTGTTAGGTCACTGGAGAGTTAGAGAAGGCTTTGGATAAAGTGTTAGGTCACTGGAGAGTTAGAGAAGGCTTTGGGTAAAGTGTTCGGTAACTGGAGAGTTAGAGAAGGCTTTGGGTAAAGTGTTCAGTCACTGGAGAGTTAGAGAAGGCTTTGGGTAAAGTGTTAGGTCACTGGAGAGTTAGAGAAGGCTTTGGGTAAAGTGTTCAGTCACTGGAGAGTTTGAGAACACTGTTTTGGTAAGCATGCTCATGAGATTGTCAAGTGGGCTGGAACCAATTCCTGCATGCCCTTTGGGTGACCCAGGACCAGGCTTGAGGAATACTGTGTACACCATCCAGTATAATGCTAGTCAACATGGAGACAGAGAGATCCAGGCCCAGCATCTGTTCCCCCTGCCTCTCTAACCCCTTTAACATGCACAGCACAGCACAGCTCTCTCCTCTCTCTGTTCCTTTCCTCCTGACAGACGAGTGAGAGGTCTGACAGAATGAGCGTCCGCCGCATACTTCACGCTAATTAAGAACTGGAGGGCAGACAGACGGAGAGATGCAGCGTTTCTCTCACTCTCTCATCCCTCTCTCCCTCCCTCTCTTTCATCCAGGGTTTCAGCAGTAGAGAAGTGTAATCATGTCTAGAAGTGTTTGCTATGCACTAGACACTGTATGTAACAAGCTTATACCCTACCAGACTGGATCAGGTAACGCAAGAGGGTGACTAACAGGGTGCTGCATGGGTGTGTGTACAATCTTGAGTTCATCCCTATGTGTGTGTGTGTGTGTCCTTGAGTAGTCTCCCTGCTCGTCTCACTATTTAATCACCATAGAGACTCAGAGTTGAGCAAAACTCACAGAGAAGATAAGAGACTACCAGCCTCAGCATATCCTAGTCTTCTCTCTCTGTCTCTCTCTCTCTCTCTCTCTCTCTCTCTCTCTCTCTCTCTCTCTCTCTCTCTCTCTCTCTCTCTCTCCTCTCTCTCTCTCTCTCTCTCCTCTCTCTCTCTCTCCTCTCTCTCTCTCTCTCTCTCTCTCTCTCTCTCTCTCTCTCTCTCTCTCTCTCAAATGTAATTATAAAGCCCTTTTTACATCAGCAGATGTCACAAAGTGCTATACAGAAACCCAGCCTAATACCCCAAACAGCAAGCAATGCAGGTGTAGAAGCACGGTGGCTAGGAAAAGCTCCCTAGAAAGGCAGGAACCTAGCAAGAAACCTAGAGAGGAACCAGGCTCTGAGGGGTAGCCAGTCCTCGTCTGCCTGTGCTGGGCAGAGATTATAAAGTACATGGCCATTAAGGCCAGATCGTTCTTCAGATTTTCAAATGTTCATAGATGACCAGCAGGGTCAAATAATAATAATCACAGTGGTTGTCGAGGGTGCAACAGGTCAGCACAGGAGTAAATGTCAGTTGGCTTTTCATAGCCGATCATTCAGAGTATCTCTACCGCTCCTGCTGTCTCTAGAGAGTTGAAAACAGCAGGTCTGGGACAGGTAGAATGTCCGGTGAACAGGTCAGGGTTCCATAGGCAGAACAGTTGAAACTGGAGCAGCACACAATATCGCTCTCTCTCTCTCTCTCAATTCAATTTTAATTAAATTCAAAGTGCTTTATTGGCATGGGAAACATATGTTTACATTGCCAAAGCAAGTGAAATAGATAATAAACAAAATAAAAATAAACAATACAAAACAGTAAACATTACACTCACAAAAGGAATACAGACAAATGTCATATGGATATATACAGTGTTTCTTGTGGCAACAGGTCACAAGTCTTGCTGCTGTGATGGCACACTGTGGTATTTCACCCAGTAGATATGGGAGTTTATCAAAATTGGATATGTTTTCGAATTCCTTGTGGGTCTGTGTAATCTGAGGGAAATATGGATCGCTAATATGGTCATTCATTGGGCAGGAGGTTAGGAAGTGCATCTCAGTTTCCACCTCATTTTGTAGGCAGTGTGCACATATCCTGTCTTCTCTTGAGAGCCAGGTCTGCCTACGGCGGCTTTTCTCAATAGCAAGGCTATGCTCACTGAGTCTGTACATAGTCAAAGCTTTCCTTGTTTTTGGGTCAGTCACAGTGGTCAGGTATTCTGCCACTGTGTACTCTCTGTTTAGAGCCAAATAGTATTCTAGTTTGCTCAGTTTTTTTGTTAATTCTTTCAAATGTGTCAAGTAATTATATTTTTGTTTTCTCATGATTTGGTTGGGTCTGATTGTGTTGCTGTCCTGGGGCTCTGTGGGGTCTGTTTGTGTTTGTGAACAGAGCTCCAGGACCAGCTTGCTTAGGGCTCTCTCTCCAGGTTAATCTCTCTGTAGGTGATGGCTTTGTTATGGAATGTTTGGGAATCGCTTCCTTTTAGGTGGTTGTAGAATTTTGCGGCTCTTTTCTGGATTTTGATCATTAGTATCGAACTAATTCTGTTCTGCATGTATTATTTGGTGTTTTACGTTGTACACTGAGGATATTTTTGCAGAATTCTGCGTGCAGTCTCAATTTGGTGTTTGTCCTATTTTGTGTATTCTTGGTTGGTGAATGGACCCCAGACCTCTCTCTTAGTCTCTCTCTCTTTCTATGACTATCTCTCTCCCCCTTCTTCTCTCTCCCTCTTTTCTGTGAACAGACACCATGTTCGTAACACACACACACACGTGATATAACAGACACATGTTCGTAACACACACACACATGTGATATAAACAAGACACTGATATAAAACAGACCACCATTTGTTCGTAACACACACACACACACGTGATATAAACAGACACATGTTCGTAACCACACACACACGTGATATAAAACAGACACATGTTCACATCATACTAACACGTAATAGGATTAACCACAAAGCCAGTGAAAACAATTTCTACTACAATGCGTCAGAAGGAGTCTCAAGGACTTAAAACAGTTAACTCTAATTCTCTGTGACTTCGTCACTTTGATGGTTGACCGGTAGTCACCCTGAGAAATCATAGCTTTGATAGCATGACAGAACGAGAAAGAGAGAGAGACAGAGCGAGAGAGCAGAACAGCGCAAGAGAAAGAGAGAGAGACAGAGCTAGCGAGAGAGAGCGAGAGAGAGAGAAATAAGGGGAGAGGGAGAGAGTGAGAAACAGAGAGGAGAGAGAAAGAGAGAGGACGAGACAGAGACAGAAGAGACAGAGACAGACAGAGACAGAGCGACAGACAGAGACAGAGCGACAGACAGAGACAGAGACAGACAGAGAGCGACAGACAGACAGACAGACAGACAGACGACAGACAGACAGACAGACAGACAGACAGACAGACAGACAGACAGACAGACAGACAGACAGACAGACAGACAGACAGAGAGAGAGCGACAGAGAGGAGAGCGACAGAGAGAGAGGACGACAGACAGACAGAGAGAGAGCGACAGACAGAGAGAGAGCGACAGACACAGACAGGAAGACAGACAGACAGAGACAGCACATGGAGACAGACAGACAGACAGACAGACAGACAGACAGACAGACAGACAGACAGACAGACAGACAGACAGACAGACAGACATAGGGAAGGGAAGGGAAGGGAAGGGAAATGGAGAGAGAGAGAGAGAGAAGGGGAAGGGAAATGGAGAGAGAGAGAGAGAGGGAAGGGAAATGGAGAGAGAGAGAAGCGAATCTAAGTCAAAACTAGTGTGTGATATCCACTGCAGCCTTGAATACTGCAAGCACCTTGGGTAAAACAACAGACACACTGCAATGAACACACACCTGTTGTTCTGTTTGCAGTGGAAACACATGGTCTAAGTGATTGAATTTGAGCGGAGCCTACTCCACAAAACCACACACGTACACGCCAATCTTCACCTCCATCGATCTATCGAGTAACAATGGGCCGAGCTCCATTTCATTCAGGCAATGCATATCTCACAGCATAAATACGCACACACACACTCATTACACAGTGTCAACATGTGTGTGAGCATGATTTAGGTGGCACATTTATGCTGTGTTAGTTTGTGTGTAATTTTGACTGTGTTTTTTACAGTTGAAGTCAGAAGTTTACATACATTTAGGTTGGAGTCATTAAAACTTGCTTTCAACCACTCCACAAATTTCTTGTTAACAAACTATAGTTTTGGCAAGTCGGTTAGGACATCTACTTTGTGCACGACACAAGTAATTTTTCCAACAATTGTTTACAGACAGATTATTTCACTTATCATTCAATGTATCACAATTCCAGCGGGTGAGAAGTTTACATATACTAAGTTGACTGTGCCTTTAAAGAGCTTGGAAAATTCCAGAAAATGATGTCATGGCTTTAGAAGCTTCTGATAGGCTAATTGACATCATTTGAGTCAATTAGAGGTGTACCTGTGGATGTATTTCAAGGCCTACCTTCAAACTCAGTGCCTCTTTGCTTGACATGATGGGAAAATCAAAAGAATCAGACAAGACCTCAGAAAAGAAAAGTAGACTTCCACAAGTCTGGTTCATCCTGGTGCGAAAAGTGCAAATCAATCCCAAAACACCAGCAAGTATGGAGGAAACAGGTACAAAGTATCTATATCCACAGTAAACAAGTCCTATATCGACATAACCTGAAAGGCCGCTCAGCAAGGAAGAAGCCACTGCTCCAAAAACCGCCATAACAAAAGCCAGACTACGGTTTGCAACTGCACATGGAGGGACAAAGATTGTACTTTTTGGAAAAATGTCCTCTGGTCTGATGAAACAAAAATAGAACTGTTTGGCCATACTGACCATCGTTATGTTTGGAGGGAAAAGAGGGAGGCTTGCAAACCAAAAAACAACCATCCCAACCGTGAAGCACGGGGGTGGCAGCATCATGTTGTGGGGGGTGCTTTGCTGCAGGAGGGGACTGGTGGACTTCACAAAATAGATAGTTTCACGAGGGAGGAAAGTTATGTGGATATATTTGAAGCAACCATCTCAAGACATCAGTCAGGAAGTTAAAGCTTGGTCGCAAATGGGTCTTCCAAATGGACAATGACCCCAAGCATACTCTCAAAGTTGTGGCAAAATGGCTTAAGGATAACAAAGTCAAAGTATTGGAGTGGCCATCACAAAGCCCTGACCTCAATCCTATAGAAATCTGTGGGCAGAAACTGAAAAAGCATGTGCGAGCAAGGAGGCCTACAAACCTGACTCATTTACACCCAGCTCTGTCAGGAGGAATGGGACAAATTCACCCAACTTATTGTGGGAAGCTTATGGAAGGCTACCCGAAATGTGTGACCCAAGTTAAACAATTTAAAGGCAACTGCTACCAAATACTATTTGAGTGTATGTAAACTTCTGACCCACTGGGAATGTGTTGAAAGAAATAAAAGCTGAAATAAATCATTCTCTTATACTATTATTCTGACATTTCACATCTTAAAATAAATGGGTGATCCTAACTGACCTAAAACAGGTATTTTTTTACTAGTATTAAATGTCAGGAATTGGTGAAAGCTGGAGTTAAATGTATTTGGTTAAGGTGTAAACTTCCGACTTCAACTGTACCTGTAATTTGAGGTGTGTGTGTGTCAGAGTGGTGGTGTTTGCATGTGTATGTGTGCATGGCAGGTAGCCTAGTGGTTAAGATCGTTGGGCCAGTAAGTGAAAGGTTTGCTGGTTTGAATCCCCAAGCTGACTATGTGAAAAATCTGCTGATGTACCCTTGAGCAAGGCAACCTAACCTAGTTGCTCTGGATAAAAGTGTCTGCTAAATGACGAAGATTAAGTGTGTGTGGTAAGCCCCTCTACAGGAGAGCCCATGCCAGACAGAATAATTATCCTAAAGCCTCTTTGTCAGGTCTGTGTGGGACTGGGCTGGCTTTAAACAATCCTTACCAGGATACATAAACATATTCCTCTCCTTTCTGTCCTCTACCTTTCATTTCATCCCTCTCTTCTTGCTTCTGTTCTACTCTCCCTTCTCTTCATTCCATCCCAAACTCCGCTTTCCGTCTCCTCAGCTTCCCTCTCTGTCGCCTTTGAAAATATCCTTCAGTCGATCCAACAACTGAGCTGTATGGCTCTGAGC
>NW_021822305.1:0-10000 GCF_901001165.1 Salmo trutta
AGGGTACCTCTAGAGAGGGAATAGGGGTGATGGGGTGGTAGAGGGTACCTCTAGGTAGGGAAGGGGTGATGGGGGTTAGAGGGTACCTCTAGATAGGGATAGGGTGTGATGGGGGGTAGAGGGTACCTCTAGATAGGGAATAGGGGTGATGGGGTAGAGGGTACCTCTAGATAGGGAATAGGGGTGATGGTGTAGAGGGTACCTCTAGATAGGGAATAGGGGTGATGGGGGGGTAGAGGGTACCTCTAGATAGGGAATAGGGGTGAGGGGTAGAGGGTACCTCTAGATAGGGAATAGGGTGATGGGTGTAGAGGGTACCTCTAGATAGGAATAGGGGTGATGGGGGGTAGAGGGTACCTCTAGGTAGGGAATAGGGGTGATGTAGAGGGTTCCTCTAGATAGGGAATAGGGGATGGGGGGTAGAGGGTACCTCTAGATAGGGAAATAGGGTGATGGGGTAGAGGGTACCTCTAGATAGGGAATAGGGGTGATGGTGTAGAGGGTACCTCTAGATAGGGAATAGGGGTGATGGGGGTAGAGGGTACCTCTAGATAGGGAATAGGGTGGGTGATGGTGTAGAGGGTACCTCTAGATGGGAATAGGGGGTGATGGGGGGTAGAGGGTACCTCTAGATAGGAATAGAGGTGATGGTTGTAGGAGGGTACCTCTAGATAGGGAATCGGGGTGATGGGGGTAGAGGGTACCCTCTAGGTAGAGAATAGGGGTTGATGGGGGGTAATTAGGGGTGATGGGGTAGGAGGGTACCTCTAGATAGGGAATAGGGGTGATGGTTTGTAGAGGGTACCTCTAGATAGGGAATAGGGGTGCTGGTGTAGAGGGTACCTCTCGATAGGGAATATGGGTGATGGTTGGTAGAGGGTACCTCTAGACTAGGGAATAGGGGTGATGGTGTTTGTAGAGGGTACCTCTAGATAGGGGAATAGGGGTGATGGGGTAGAGGGTACCTCTAGATAGGGAAAGGAGTGATGGGGGTGGTAGAGGGTACCTCTAGATAGGGAATAGGGGTGATGGTTGTAGAGTGTACCTCTAGATAAGGAAATAGGGGTGATGGGGGGGTAGAGGTTACCTCTAGGTAGGGAATAGGGGTGATGGGGGGGTAGAGGGTACCTCTAGATAGGGAATAGGGGTGATGGGGGGGTAGAGGTTACCTCTAGATAGGGAATAGGGGTGATGGGGGGTAGAGGGTACCTCTAGATAGGGAATAGGGGTGATGGTTGTAAGAGGGTACCCTCTAGATTAGGGAATAGGGGTGATGGTTGTTGTAGAGGGTACCTCTAGGTAGGGAATAGGGGTGATGGGGGGTAGAGGGTACCTCTAGATAGGGAATAGGCGTGATGGGGGGGTTAGAGGGTACCTCTAGGTAGGGAATAGGGGTGATGGGGGTAGAGGGTTACCTCAGGTAGGGAATAGGGGTGATGGGGGGTAGAGGGTCCTCTAGATAGGGAATAGGGGGTGATGGTGTAGAGGGTACCTCTAGGTAGGGAATATGGGTGATGGGGGGTTAGAGGGTACCTCTAGATAGAGAATTGGGGTGGATGGGGGGTAGAGGGTACCTCTAGATAGGGAATAGGGGTGATGGGGAGTAGAGGGTACCTCTAGGTAGAGAATAGGGGTGATGGGGGGTAGAGGGTACCTCTAGATAGAGAATAGGGGTGATGGTGTAGAGGGTACCTCTAGATAGGGAATAGGGGTGATTGGGTAGAGGGTACCTCTAGGTAGGGAATAGGGGTGATGGTGTAGAGGGTACCTCTAGATAGGGAATAGGGGTGATGGGGTAGAGGGTACCTCTAGGTAGGGAATAGGGGTGATGGTGGGTAGAGGGTACCTCTAGATAGGGAATAGGCGTGATGGGGGGTAGAGGGTACCTCTAGGTAGGGAATAGGGGTGATGGGGGTAGAGGGTACCTCCAGGTAGGGAATAGGGGTGATGGGGGGTAGAGGGTACCTCTAGATAGGGAATAGGGGTGATGGTGTAGAGGGTACCTCTAGGTAGGGAATATGGGTGATGGGGGGGTAGAGGGTACCTCTAGATAGAGAATTGGGGTGATGGGGGGTAGAGGGTACCTCTAGATAGGGAATAGGGGTGATGGGGAGTAGAGGGTACCTCTAGGTAGAGAATAGGGGTGATGGGGGGTAGAGGGTACCTCTAGATAGAGAATAGGGGTGATGGTGTAGAGGGTACCTCTAGATAGGGAATAGGGGTGATTGGGTAGAGGGTACCTCTAGGTAGGGAATAGGGGTGATGGTGTAGAGGGTACCTCTAGATAGGGAATAGGGGTGATGGGGTAGAGGGTACCTCTAGATAGGGAATAGGGGTGATGGTGTAGAGGGTACCTCTAGATAGGGAATAGGGGTGATGGTGTAGAGGGTACCTCTAGATAGGGAATAGGGGTGATGGGGGGTAGAATGTACCTCTAGGTAGGGAATAGGGGTGATGGGGTAGAGGGTACCTCTAGGTAGGGAATATGGGTGATGGGGGTAGAGGGTACCTCTAGGTAGGGAATAGGGGTTATGGTGTAGAGGGTACCTCTAGATAGGGAATATGGGTGATGGGGGTAGAGGGTACCTCTAGATAGGGAATAGGGGTGATGTGTAGAGGGTACCTCTAGGTAAGGAATAGGGGTGATGGGGGGTAGAGGGTACCTCTAGGTAGGGAATAGGGGTGATGGGGGGTAGAGGGTACCTCTAGGTAGGGTATAGGGGTGATGGTGTAGAGGGTACCTCTAGATAGGGAATAGGGGTGATGGGGGTAGAGGGTACCTCTAGATAGGGAATAGGGGTGATGGGGGTAGAGGGTACCTCTAGATAGGGAATAGGGGTGATGGGGGTAGAGGGTACCTCTAGATAGGGAATAGGGGTGATGGGGGTAGAGGGTACCTCTAGGTAGGGAATAGGGGTGATGGTGTAGAGGGTACCTCTAGATAGGGAATAGGGGTGATGGGGGTAGAGGGTACCTCTAGGTAGGGAATAGGGGTGATGGGGTAGAGGGTACCTCTAGATAGGGAATAGGGGTGATGGGGGTAGAGGGTACCTCTAGATAGGGAATAGGGGTGATTGGGGGTAGAGGGTACCTCTAGGTAGGGAATAGGGGTGATGGGGTAGAGGGTACCTCTAGATAGGGAATAGGGGTGATGGGGTAGAGGGTACCTCTAGATAGGGGTGATGGGGTAGAGGGTACCTCTAGGTAGGGAATAGGGGTGATGGGGGGGTAGAGGGTACCTCTAGATAGGGGTGATGGGGTAGAGGGTACCTCTAGATAGGGAATAGGGGTGATGGTGTAGAGGGTACCTCTAGATAGGGAATAGGGGTGATGGGGGGTAGAGGGTAGTCTTTCAGCAGCCGTTCCTCATCTAGGAACTTCCCAGCTCGTCCGTTGAAGGCCGGTTGGAACAGGCCGTAGTTCAGAACATCAGTCAAGCTCTGTGTTAGAGTCACTAACACACGCTGCTTACTGCTCCACACCGCTGCCTCGGGGTCCAACCGCAGGCACTTCTACACACACAAATAAAATGCTATTTTCCACATGCGCCCAATACAACAGGTGTAGTAGACCTTACAGTGAAACGCTGAATACAACAGGTGTAGTAGACCTTACAGTGAAATGCTGAATACAACAGGTGTAGTAGACCTTACAATGAAATGCTGAATACAACAGGTGTAGACCTTACAGTGAAATTCTTACTTACAAGCCCTTAACCAACCATGCAGTTTTAAGAAAATTAAGTGTTAAGTAGAAAATAGATAAGTAAAAATAAAAAAAAACAGTCAGGATGCTCTCAATGGTGCAGCTGTAGAACCTTTTGAGGATCTGAGGACCCATGCCAAATCTTTTCAGTTTCCTGAGGGGGAATAGGCTTTGTCGTGCCCTCTTCACGACTGTCTTGGTGTGTTTGGACCATGATAGTTTGTTGTTGATGTGGACGCCAAGGAATTTGAAGCTCTCAACCTACTCCACTACAGCCCTGTCGATGAGAATGGGGACGTGCTCGGTGCTCCTTTTCCTGTAGTCCACAATCATCTCCTTAGTCTTGGTTACGTTGAGGGAGAGGTTGTTGTCCTGGCAACACATGGCCAGGTCTCTGACCTCCTCCCTATAGGCTGTCTCATAGTTATCGGTGATCTGGCCTACCCGTTATGTCATCAGCAAACTTAATGGTGGTGTTGGAGTCGTACCTGGCCATGCAGTCATGAGTGTAAAGGAGGGGACTGAACACGCACCCCTGAGGGGCCCCCGTTTGAGGATCAGCATGGCGGATATGTTATTACCTACCCTTACCACCTGGGGGCGGCCCGTCAGGAAGTCCAGGATCCAGTTGCAGAGGGAGGTGTTTAGTCCCAGGGTCCTTAGCTTAATGATGAGCTTTGAGGGCACTACGGTATTGAACACTGAGCTGTAGTCAATGAATATCATTCTAACATAGGTGTTCCTTTTGTCCAGGTGGGAAAGAGCAGTGTGGAGTGCAATAAAGATTGCATCATGTGTGGATCTGTATGGGTGTTATGCAAGTTGGAGTGGGTCTAGGGTTTCTGGGATAATGGTGCTGATGTGAGCCATGACCAGCCTTTCAAAGCACTTCATGGCTACAGACGTGAGTGCTACAGGTCGGTAGTCATTTAGGCAGGTTACCTTAGTGTTCATGGGCACAGGGACTATGGTGGTCAGCTTGAAACATGTTGGTATTACAGACTTGGTCAAGGAGAGGTTGAAAATGTCAGTGAAGACACTTGCCAGTTGGTCAGTGCATGCTCGAAGCTCACGTCCTGGTAATCCGTCTGGCCCTGCGTCTTTGTGAATGTTGACCTGTTTAAAGGTCTTACTCACATAGGCCAAGGAGAGCATGATCAATCAGTCATCCAGTACAGCTGATGCTCTCATGCATGCTTCAGTGTTGCTTGCCTCAAAGTGAGCATAGAAGTAATTTAGCTCGTCTGGTAGGCTCATTTCACTGGGCAGCTTGCGGCTGTGCTTCCCTTTGTAGTCTGTAATAGTTTGCAAGCCCTGCCACATCCGACTAGCATCGGAGCTGGTGTAGTACGATTCAATCTTAGTCCTGTATTGATGCTTTTCCTGTTTGATGGTTCGTCTGAGGGCATAGCAGGATTTCTTATAAGCGTCCGGGTTAGAGTCCCGCTCCTTGAAAGTGGCAGCTCTAGCCTTTAGCTCAGTGCAGATGTTGCCTGTAATCCTTGGCTTCTGGTTGGGGTATGTACGTACGGTCACTGTGGGGGCGATGTCATCGATGCACTTATTGATGAAGCTTGTGACTGATTTGATTTGATTTTATTTGATTTTATTTGGATCTCTTTTAGTCCCCATTTGGACTAATCTTCCAAGAGTCCTTAAATATTAAAATACAATTTATATACGAACACATTTTCACATATAACACACTATTACAAACATACATAATATACTAACGTAATAAACCAATAAATAATCAATCTAAAAAATATGGATTCTTCATCTACTGTAATCCCACAACATTTCTGTGTATTATATTTAAATTGTTTTAAAATAAATGTTTAAATGTATATATTGAAAGGTTTCTGGTTTGCTCAGTTAATTTATTCCATTTCTTTATTGCTCTAAATTGAAATGTTCTTTTGCCTATTTCTCTTTTCTGTCTGGATAACGCATAGATGGTGGACAATCTATTCCTAGTATTTACGGAATGTCTGTCTCTTACCAACTGATTGCCGTTGATGTGGTGTACTCCGCAATCGGAAGAATCCCTGAAAATATTCCAGTCTGTGCAGCAAAACAGTCCTGTAGTTTAGCATCTGCGTCATCTGACCACTTCTTACTGACTGAGTAACTGGTGCTTCCTGCTTTAATATTTACTTGTAAGCAGGAATCAGGAGGATAGAATTATGGTAAGATTTGCCAAATGGTGGGCGAGGGAGAGCTTTGTACGCATCTCTGTGTGTAGAGTAAAGGTGGTCTAGAGTTTTTCTTCCTCTGGTTGCACTTTTAACATGTTAGTAGAAATGAGGTAAAACTGATTTAAGTTTCTTTGCATTAAAGTCCACGGCCACTAGGAGCGCCACCTCTGGATGAGTATTTTCCTGTTTGCTTATGGCGGAATACAGCTCATTGTTTGCGGTCTTAATGGCAGCATCAGTTTGTGGTGGTAGACAGCTATGAAAAATATAGATTAAAACTCTCTTGGTAAATAGTGTGGTCTACAGCTTATCATGAGATACTCTACCTCAGGCGAGCAAAACCTTGAGACTTCCTTAATATTCGATTTTGTACACCAGCTGTTGTTTACAAATATACACAGACCGTCAACCCTTGTCTTACCAGAGGCAAGCTGTTCTATCTTGCCGATGCAGCGTACACCCAGCTGTATGTTATCCATGTCAGCCACGACTCGGTGAAACATAAGATATTACAGTTAATGTACAGTTGGTAGGATATTTGTGATCGTAGCTCATCTATTTTGTTATCCAGTGATTGTACGTTGGCTATGTCACGTCTGCTCGCCCTCTCTGGCGCTCAAGGTTGCCAGGCTGCTTATCATTACTCACACCTGCCACCATGCCTCCGCCGGCCCGTCGGGCTTGCCCAGGTGGGACGCCGGGTGGCGCCCCTAGAAGGGAGGTACTGTCACGTCTGCTCCCGTTCGCCCTCTCTGGCGCTCGAGGTCGCCAGGCTGCTTATCATTACTCACACCTGCCACCATCGTTACACGCATCAACGCTTCATCGGACTCACCTGGACTCCATCACGTTATTAATTACCTCCCCTATATCTGTCACTTCCTCAGTTTCTTTCCCGAGTCAGCATTAATGTCATTTTGCTCTCCGTTCAGACGCTGTCCGTATTTTGTTTCAAGTCCGTTATTTATTAAATGTTCACTCCCTGTACTTGCTTCTCATCTGCCAGCGTCTGTCCTTACAGAATGCTGACACCAATATTGGAAGCATCAGGAAGTTTTTTTGTTTTGTGTTTAGGTGGGTGACGTCGGGTCCAGGTGCAGCTGCCGAAGAAACCGGGGATGCCTTAGCTGGCTTGAGAGGTTTTCTTGCCTCGGTTAACTCGGCAGGCTCCCATCCCACGTCACGCCTCGGCCGGCCCGTCGGGCTCCCACCACGCCTCGGCCGGCTCGTCGGGCTCCCACCACGCTTCCGCCGGCCCGTCGGGCTCCCACCATGCCTCGGCCGGCCTGTCGGGCTCCCACCACGCCTCCGCTGGCTCGTCGGGCTCCCACCACGCCTCGGCCGGCTCGTCGGGCTCCCACCACGCCTCGACCGGCTCGTCGGGCTCGCCCAGGTGGGACGCCGGGTGGCGTCCCTAGAAGGGAGGTCCTATCACATCTGCTCCCGTTCCCCCTCTCTGGCGCTCGAGGTCGCCAGGTTGTTATCATTACTCACACCTGCCACCATCGTTACACGCATCAGCGCGTCATCGGACTCACCTGGACTCCATCACGTTACTAATTACCTCCCCTATATCTGTCACTTCCTTAGTTTCTTTCCCGAGTCAGCATTAATGTCGTTTTGTTTCCCGTCCAGACGCTGTCCGTGTTTTGTTTCATGTCCGTTATTTATTAAATGTTCACTCCCTGTACTTGCTTCTCGTCTCCCAGCGTCTGTCCTTACAGGCTAATAGGTAGAGGCAGATTACCCACTCGCCATCAAATCCTTACAAGGCATCCCGACCTACGTCCCCGATATCTCTGTCTCTTTCTCCTGCGAATGACGAGGATGAGGGCCTTGTCAGGTGTCTGAAGTAAATCCTTCAAGTCCAACTCGTTAAGAAAAATCTTTGTCCAGTACGAGGTGAGTAACCGCTGTCCTGATATCCAGAAGCTCTTTTCAGTCATAAGAGACGGTGGCAGGAACATTATGTACAAAATAAGTTACAAATAACACCAAAAACACACAATAGCACCATTAGTTAAGAGCCTATTAAACAGCAGCCATCTCCTCCAGCACCATTGGTTAAGAGCCTGTTAAACAGCAGCCATCTCCTCCAGCACCATTGGTTAAGAGCCTGTTAAACAGCAGCCATCTCCTCCAGCACCATTGGTTAAGAGCCTGTTAAACAGCAGCCATCTCCTCCAGCACCATTGGTTAAGAGCCTGTTAAACAGCAGCCATCTCCTCCAGCACCATTGGTTAAGAGCCTGTTAAACGGCAGCCATCTCCTCCAGCACCATTGGTTAAGAGCCTGTAAAGCGGCAGCCATCTCCTCCAGCACCATTGGTTAAGAGCCTGTTAAACAGCAGCCATCTCCTCCAGCACCATTAGTTAAGAGCCTATTAAACAGCAGCCATCTCCTCCAGCACCATTGGTTAAGAGCCTGTTAAACAGCAGCCATCTCCTCCAGCACCATTGGTTAAGAGCCTGTTAAACAGCAGCCATCTCCTCCAGCACCATTGGTTAAGAGCCTGTTAAACAGCAGCCATCTCCTCCAGCACCATTGGTTAAGAGCCTGTTAAACAGCAGCCATCTCCTCCAGCACCATTGGTTAACCTGTTACATCTAGGGGGCAGTATTTTCACGGCTGGATAAAAAACGTACCCGATTTAATCTGATTATTAGTCCTGCCCAGAAACTGGAATATGCATATAATTATTAGCTTTGGAGAGAAAACACTCCAAAGTTTCTGAAACTGTTTGAATGGTGTCTGTGAGTATAACAGAACTCCTATGGCAGGCAAAAACCTGAGATGCTTCTGTTCAGGAAGTACCCTGTCTGAACATTTCTTGCCCTTCTTGATTCTCTCTATCGTTTACAAAGGATCTCTGCTCTTACGTGACACTTGTCACGTCAACAATGGAGTCTCACAGCCCGGGAAAAACAGGAATGATGTCATTCAAAGCCCTGGCTGAAGCACACGAGAGCAAATGCTGAGTGGTCAGTCAATGGACTAAGCCTTAGGCGCGTGACACGCCCCGCCCCCGGCTTTTGGTTTTTTCCTCAGTTTACAGACAGGCAGATTCCCGGTCGGAATATTATCGCTTCTCTACGAGATAAATTGCATAAATATTGGTTTTAAACAGCGGTTGACATGCTTCGAAGTACGGTAATGGAATATTTCGAAATTTTTTGTCATATTTTGCGTCATGCTCGTGGCCGAGATTTAGCGTTGGGATAGTGTCTAGAACGCACGAACAAAACGTCGCTGTTTGGATATAACGATGGATTATTTGGGACCAAACCTACATTTGTTATTGAAGTAGAAGTCCTGGCAGTGTATTCTGATGAAGAACAAGCAAGGTAAGAACATTTTTCTTATAGGAAATGTGATTTTGGTGAAGGCTACACTGGGTGGGTGTCTAAATAGCTAGCCCTGTAACGCCGGGCTATGTACTTACATTATTGCAAAATGTGCTTCATCCGAAAAGCTATTTTAAAATCGGACATATCGAGTGCATAGAGGAGTTCTGTATCTATAATTCTTAAAATAATTGTTATGCTTTTTGTGAACGTTTATCGTGAGTAATTTAGTAAAATCACCGGAAGTGTTCGGTGGGAATGCTAGTTCTGAACGTCACATGCTAATGTAAAAAGCTGGTTTTTGATATAAATATGAACTTGATTGAACAGACATGCATGTATTGTATAACACAATGTCCTAGGTGTGTCATCTGATGAAGATCATCAAAGGTTAGTGCTGCATTTAGATATGGTTTGGGTTTATGTGACATGATATGCTAGCTTGAAAAATGGCTGTGTGATTATTCCTGGCTGGGTACTCTGCTGACATAATCTAATGTTTTGCTTTCGCTGTAAAGCCTTTTTGAAATCGGACAGTTTGGTTAGATAAAGGAGAGTCTTGTCTTTAAATAGCTGTAACATAGTCATATGTTTGAAAAGTGTAAGTTTTCGGATTTAGAGGAGTTTGAATTTCGCGCCCCGCCCATCATTGGATATTGGAGCAGACGTTCCGCTAGCGGAACGTGTAGATGTAAGAAGTTAAGAGCCTGTAAAACGGCAGCCATCTCCTCCGGCGCCATTCTTCACACACCT
>NW_021822305.1:12500-30000 GCF_901001165.1 Salmo trutta
ATCAATAAGCTCCTCACTGCCCTCCTTCACCTAAAGAACCAATCAATAAGCTCATCACTGCCCTCCTTCCCTAAAGAACCAATCAATAAGCTCATCACTGCCCTCCTTCCCTAAAGAACCAATCAATAAGCTCATCACTGCCCTCCTTCCCTAAAGAACCAATCAATAAGCTCATCACTGCCCTCCTTCCCTAAAGAACCAATCAATAAGCTCATCACTGCCCTCCTTCCCTAAAGAACCAATCAATAAGCTCATCACTGCCCTCCTTCCCTAAAGAACCAATCAATAAGCTCATCACTGCCCTCCTTCACCTAAAGAAGCAATCAATAAGCTCATCACTGCCCTCCTTCACCTAAAGAACCAATCAATAAGCTCATCACTGCCCTCCTTCCCTAAAGAACCAATCAATAAGCTCATCACTGCCCTCCTTCCCTAAAGAACCAATCAATACGCTCATCACTGCCCCCTTAGTTAAAGTTAGGGTTAGGTAGGGGTAGGGTTAGGTAGGGGTAGGGTTAGTGTTAGGTAGGGTTAGGTAGGGGTAGGGGTAGGGTAGGGGTAGGGTTAGGTAGAGTTAAGGTTAGGTAGGGGTAGGGTAGGGAGGGTTAGGTAGAGTTAGGGTTAGGTAGGGGTAGGGTTGGGGTTAGGGTTAGGTAGGGGTAGGGTTAGGGTTAGGTAGGGGTAGGGTTAGTTAGAGTTAGGGTTAGGTGGGGTAGGGGTAGGGTTAGGGTTAGGTAGGGGTAGGGTTAGGTAGGGGTAGGGGTAGGGGTAGGGGTAGGGTTAGGGTTAGGGTTAGGTAGAGTTAGGGTTAGGTAGGGGTAGGGGTAGGGTTAGGGTTAGGTAGAGTTAGGGTTAGGGTTAGGTAGGGGTAGGGTTAGGGTTAGGTAGGGGTAGGATTAGGGTTAGGGTTAGGTAGGGGTAGGGTTAGGTAGAGTTAGGGTTAGGTAGGGGTAGGGGTAGGGTTAGGGTTAGGGTTAGATAGGGGTAGGGGTAGGTAGGGGTAGGGGTAGAGTTAGGTAGGGGTAGGGTTAGGTAGAGTTAGGGTTAGGGTTAGGTAGGGGTAGGGTTAGGGTTAGGTAGGGGTAGGGTTAGGTAGAGTTAGGGTTGGTTAAAGTTAGGTTTAGGTAGGGTTAGGGTTAGGTAGTATGTGGACCAGGGTTAGGTAGGGTTAGGGTTAGGTAGTATGTGGACCAGGGTTAGGTAGGGTTAGGTAGTATGTGGACCAGGGTTAGGTAGGGTTAGGGTTAGGTAGTATGTGGACCAGGGTTAGGTAGGGTTAGGGTTAGGTAGTATGTGGACCAGGATTAGGTAGGGTTAGGTAGTATGTGGACCAGGGTTAGGTAGGGTTAGGTAGTATGTGGACCAGGGTTAGGTAGGGTTAGGGTTAGGTAGTATGTGGACCAGAGTTAGGTAGGGTTAGGTAGTATGTGGACCAGGGTTAGGTAGGGGTAGGGTTAGGTAGTATGTGGACCAGGGTTAGGTAGGGTTAGGGTTAGGTAGTATGTGGACCAGGGTTAGGTAGGGGTAGTGGTAGGGTTAGGTAGGGGTAGGTAGGGGTAGGGGTAGGGGTAGGTAGGGGTAGGTAGGGGTAGGGTTAGGGGTAGGGGTAGGTAGGGGTAGGTAGGGGTAGGTAGGGGTAGGGTTAGGGGTAGGGGTAGGTAGGGGTAGGGGTAGGTAGGGGTAGGTAGGGGTAGGGTTAGGGGTAGGGGTAGGGGTAGGGGTAGGTAGGGGTAGGTAGGGGTAGGGGTAGGGTTAGGGGTAGGGGTAGGGGTAGGGGTAGGTAGGGGTAGGTAGGGGTAGGGTTAGGGGTAGGGGTAGGTAGGGGTAGGTAGGGGTAGGGTTAGGGGTAGGTAGGGGTAGGGGTAGGGGTAGTATGTGGACCAGGGTTCGAGAATATACACCATTAGGACATCATAGTCACCTCTGGTCTGGGAGTCCCATCAAAAGGATCCTGCTGGTTCCACTGGTCACCAAACTGGTCTGTACTGGTCTGTAGTAGTCCTGTACTGGTCTGTAGTAGTCCTGTGCTGGTCTGTAGTAGTCTGCAGTACTCCTGTGCTGGTCTGTAGTAGTCCTGTGCTGGTCTGTAGTACTGCTGTGCTGGTCTGCGGTAGGTAGTCCTGTACTGGTCTGTAGTAGTCCTGTACTGGTCTGTAGTAGTCCTGTGCTGGTCTGTAGTAGTCCTGTGCTGGTCTGCGGTAGGTAGTCCTGTACTGGTCTGTAGTAGTCTGTAGTTCTCCTGTGCTGGTCTGTAGTACTGCTTTGCTGGTCTTTAGTAGTCTGTAGTACTGCTGTACTGGTCTGTAGTACTGCTGTACTGGTCTGTAGTAGTCCTGTGCTGGTCTGTAGTACTGCTGTGCTGGTCTGTAGTAGTCCTGTACTGGTCTGTAGTAGTCCTGTGCTGGTCTGTAGTAGTCCTGTGCTGGTCTGTAGTAGTCCTGTACTGGTCTGTAGTAGTCCTGTACTGGTCTGTAGTAGTCCTGTGCTGGTCTGTAGTAGTCCTGTACTGGTCTGTAGTAGTCCTGTACTGGTCTGTAGTAGTCCTGTACTGGTCTGTAGTAGTCCTGTGCTGGTCTGTAGTAGTCCTGTGCTGGTCTGTAGTAGTCCTGTGCTGGTCTGTAGTAGTCCTGTACTGGTCTGTAGTACTGCTGTGCTGGTCTGCGGTAGGTAGTCCTGTACTGGTCTGTAGTAGTCCTGTGCTGGTCTGTAGTAGTCCTGTGCTGGTCTGTAGTAGTCCTGTGCTGGTCTGTAGTAGTCCTGTACTGGTCTGTAGTAGTCCTGTACTGGTCTGTAGTAGTCCTGTACTGGTCTGTAGTACTGCTGTGTTGGTCTGCGGTAGGTAGTCCTGTACTGCTCTGTACTGCTCTGTGTCCAGCGCTCTACAGTGTCTTGATGACTCTCTCGTCTTTCTGAAGGGAAACCAGAGAAGGGAGGAGTGGGAAGGAACTCACTCCCCCCTCATTTCCTCCTTTACCACCAGCAGGACGGCTCCAGCTCCTCAGATCTGACTAATAGGAAGACTAGCATTAATGGTCCTCAGTGATAGGTTGGTACTCAGTGACCACACCAAAATCGAGTGACATGGTGACATCTTGTCCTCCTTTTAGAGCTCACTGATTGGTTAATGGCAGCTCTACAACCCTAAACCCTAACCCTAACCACAACCCTCACCCCGACCACAACCCTAACCACAACTCCTAACCACAACTCCCGACCACAACCCTAATCACAACCCATAACTACAACGCCTAATGACAACCCATAACCCCTAACCACAACTCCTAACCCTGACCACAACCCTAAACCCTGACCACAACCCTAACCACAACTCCTAACCACAACCCTAAACCCTGACCACAACCCTAAACCCTGACCACAACCCTAACCACAACCCTAACCACAACCCTAAACCCTAACCACAACCCTGACCACAACCCTAACCCCTGACCACAACCCTAACCACAACCCTAACCACAACCCTAAACCCTAACCACAACCCCAACCACAACCCTAACCCCTAACCCCTAACCACAACCCTAAACCCTGACCACAACCCTAAACACAACCCCTGACCACAACCCTAAACCCTGACCACAAACCTGACCACAACCCTAACCCCTAACCACAACCCTTAACCCTGACCACAACCCTAAACCCTGACCACAACCCTAAACCCAATCCTAACCACAACCCTAAACCCTGACCACAACCCTAACCCCTGACCACAAACCTAACCACAACCCTAACCCCTAACCACAACCCATAACCCCTAACCACAACCCTAAACCCTAACCACAACCCATAACCCCTAACCACAACCCTAAACCCTAACCACAACCCTAAACCCTGACCACAACCCATAACCCCTAACCACAACCCTAAACCACAACCACAACCCCAAACCCTGACCACAACCCATAACCCCTAACCACAACCCTAAACCCTACTCACAACCCATAACCCCTAACCACAACCCTAAACCACAACCCTAAACCCTGACCACAACCCATAACCCCTGACCACAACCCTAAACCCTAACCACAACCCATAACCCCTAACCACAACCCTAAACCACAACCACAACCTTAAACCCTGACCACAACCCATAACCCCTGACCACAACCCTAAACCCTGACCACAACCCATAACCCCTAACCACAAACCTAAACCACAACCACAACCCTGACAACAACCCTAAACCCTAACCACAACCCATAACCCCTAACCACAAACCTAAACCACAACCCTAAACCCTGACCACAACCCATAACCCTAACCACAACCCATAACCCCTGACCATAACCCATAACCCTAACCACAACCCGTAACCCTAACCCTAACCCCTAACCATAACCCTAACCACAACCCATAACCCTAACCCTAACCCCTAACCATAACCATAACCACAACCCATAACCCCTGACCACAACACATCCTTTGACATCTTTTTTTATCTTTCCTCTCCGTCCTACCGTACCCTACTGTCTTCCCCTCCTCCCTCTCCTCATGTTCTAGAAGTTTCCTATTAGCTCACACTTCCTCTTTCCTGTCTGTGTTCCCGTGGAGACGGATGTTTGGCAGGAAGAACTGGAGGAGCTGCAAGGCCCAGATAACCCAGACAAACACACACAAAGTACATTACACATAAACACACTACATTACATACAAACACACTACATTACACACAAATACACTACATTACACAAGAACACTACATTACACAAAAGCACACTACATTACACAAAAGCACACTACATTACTTTAACAGCTAACCCTAACCCTTGAGCTAACCCACCTAACCCTTGAGCTAATCTACCTAGCCCTAACCCCTAACCTACCTACCTAGCCCTAACCCTTGAGCTAATCTACCCACCTAGCCCTAACCCCTGAACTAATCTACCTAACCCTAACCCCTGAACTAACCTACCTACCTAGCCCTAACCCCTGAACTAATCTACCTACCTAGCCCTAACCCCTGAACTAATCTACCTAGCCCTAAACCCTGAACTAACCTACCTACCTAGCCCTAACGCCTGAACTAATCTACCTAGCCCTAACCCCTGAACTAACCTACCAAGCCCTAACCCCTGAACTAACCTACCTAGCCCTAACCCCTGAACTAATCTACCAAGCCCTAACCCCTGAACTAACCTACCTAACCCCTGAACTAACCTACCTAGCCCTAACCCCTGAACTAACCTACCAAGCCCTAACCCCTGAACTAACCTACCTAGCCCTAACCCCTGAACTAACCTACCTACCTAACCCTAACCCTTGATCTAACCCACCTAACCCCTGAACTAACCTACCTACCTACCTAGCCCTAACCCCTAACCTACCTACCTAGCCCTAACCCCTGAACTAACCTACCTACCTAGCCCTAACCCCTAACCTACCTACCTAGCCCTAACCCCTGAACTAACCTACCCAGCTAGCACTAACCCCTGAACTAATCTACCTAGCCCTAAACCCTGAACTAACCTACCTACCTAGCCCTAACGCCTGAACTAATCTACCCAGCTAGCACTAACCCCTGAACTAATCTACCTAGCCCTAAACCCTGAACTAACCTACCTACCTAGCCCTAACCCCTAACCTACCTACCTAGCCCTAACCCCTGAACTAACCTACCTACCTAGCCCTAACCCCTGAACTAACCTACCTAGCCCTAACCCCTAACCTACCTACCTAGCCCTAACCCCTGAACTAACCTACCCAGCTAGCACTAACCCCTGAATGACCAACCTAAACATTTTATTTTATTTATTTCACCTTTATTTAACCAGGTAGGCCAGTTGAGAACTAGTTCTCATTTACAACTGCGACCTTGCCAAGATAAAGCAAAGCAGTGCGACACAAACAACAACACAGAGTTACACATTAGGGAGGTAAGACAATAAATAGGCCGCAGTGGCAAAGTAATTACAATTTAGCAATTAAACTCTGGAGTTATAGATGTGCAGAAGATGAATGTGCAAGTAGAGATACTGAAGTGCAAAGGAGCAAAAAATTCAACAAATAACAATATGGGGATGAGGTAGTTGGATGGGCTGTTTACAGATGGGCTATGTACAGGTGCAGTGATCTGTGAGCTGCTCTGACAACTGATGCTTAAAGTTAGTGAGGGAGATATGAGTCTTCAGCTTCAGTGATTTTTGCAATTCGTTCCAGTCACTGGCAGCAGAGAACTGGAAGGAAAGGCTGCCAAAAGAGGAATAGGCTTTGGGGATGACCAGTGAAATATACCTGCTGGAGCGCGTGCTACGGGTGGGTGCTGCTATGGTGACCAGTGAGCTGAGATAAGGCGCCAGTGGGTTTGGTGACGAATATGAAGTGAGGGCCAGCCTACGAGAGCATACAGGTCGCAGTGGTGGGTAGTATATGGGGCTTTGGTAACAAAACGGATGGCACTGTGATAGACTGTATCAAATTTGTTGAGTAGGGTGTTGGAGGCTATTTTATAAATGACATCGCCGAAGTCAAGGATCGGTAGGATAGTCAGTTTTACGAGGGTATGTTTGGCAGCATGAGTGAAGGATGCTTTGTTGCAAAATAGGAAGCCGATTCTAGATTTAATTTTGGATTGGAGATGCTTAATGTGAGTCTGGAAGGAGAGTTTACAGTCTAACCAGACACCTAGGTATTTGTAGTTGTCCACATATTCTAAGTCAGAACCGTCCAGAGTGGTGATGCTGGACGGGCAGGCAGGTGCAGGCAGCGATCGGTGGAAGAGCATGCATTTAGTTTTACTTGCATTTAAGAGCAGTTGGAGGCCACGGAAGGAGAGTTGTATGGCATTGAAGCTCGTCTGGAGGGTTGTTAACACAGTGTCCAAAGAAGGGCCAGATGTATACAGAATGGTGTCATCTGCGTAGAGGTGGATCAGTGAATCACCAACAGCAAGAGCGACATCATTGATGTATACAGAGAAAAGAGTTGGCCCGAGAATTGAACCCTGTGGCACCCCCATAGAGACTGCCAGAGGTCCGGACAACAGGCCCTCCGATTTGACACACTGAACTCAGTCTGAGAAGTAGTTGGTGAACCAGGCGAGGCAGTCATTTGAGAAACCAAGGCTGTTGAGTCTGCCGATAAGAATGTGGTGATTGACAGAGTTGAAAGCATTGGCCAGGTCAATGAATACGGCTGCATAGTATTGTCTTTTATCGATGGCGGTTATGATATCGTTTAGGACCTTGAGCGTGGCTGAGGTGCACCCATGACCAGAAAGAGAGGGTCCAGATTGTCTAGCCCGGCTGATTTATAGGGGTCCAGATTTTGCAGCTCTTTCAGAACATCAGCTGTCTGGATTTGGGTGAAGGAGAAGTAGGGGAGGTTTGGGCAAGTTGCTGTGGAGGGTGCAGGGCTGTTGACCGGGGTTGGGGTAGCCAGGTGGAAAGCATGGCCAGCCGTAGATAAATGCTTATTGAAATTCTCAATTATTGTGGATTTATCAGTGGTAACAGTGTTTCCTAGCCTCAGTGCAGTGAGCAGCTGGAAGGAGGTGCTCTTATTCTCCATGGACTTTAGTGTCCCAGAACCTTTTGGAGTTTGTGCTACAGGATGCAAATTTCTGTTTGAAAAAGCTAGCCTTTGCTTTCCTAACTGCCTGAGTATATTGGTTCCTAGCTTCCCTGAAAAGTTACATATCGCAGGGGCTATTTGATGCTAATGCAGTTTTTGTGCTATTCTAGAGCAGTCAGGTCTTGACCAGCACTAACCCCTAACCTACCTACCTAGCCCTAACCCCTGAACTAACCTACCTACCTAGCCCTAACCCCTGAACTAACCTACCCACCTAGCCCTAACCCCTGAACTAACCTACCTACCTAGCCCTAACCCCTGACCTAACCTACCTACCTAGCCCTAAACCCTGAACTAACTAATCTACCTAGCCCTCGCCCCTAAACTAACCTACCCACCTAGCCCTCACCTCTAAACTAACCTACCCACCTAGCCCTAACCCCTGAACTAACCTACCCACCTAGCCCTAACCCCTGAACTAACCTACCCACCTAACCCCTGAACTAACCTACCCACCTAACCCTAACCCCTAAACTAACCTACTTAGCCCTAACCCCTGAACTAACCTACCCACCTAACCCTAACCCCTGAACTAACCTACCTAGTCCTAACCCCTGAACTAACCTACCCACCTAGCACTAACCCTTAACCTACCTACGCTTAACCCCTGAACTAATCTACCCACCTAGCCCTAACCCCTGAACTAACCTACCTATTCTTAACCCCTGAACTAACCTACCCACCTAATCCCTGAACTAACCTACCTAACCCCTGAACTAACCTACCTATTCTTAACCCCTGAACTAACCTACCTAGCCATAACCCCTGAACTAACCTACCTATTCTTAACCCCTGAACTAACCTACCAAGCCCTAACCCCTGAACTAACCTACCTGACCCCTGAACTAACCTACCTATTCTTAACCCCTAACATCAGAGCTTCAAGGTATTTCTCTGAATAAGTTTTCTGGCCATTTAGATATACAGAACATTCCCTACCATACATACAGGACAAGAGGAACCTTCCCTACCATACAGGACAAGAGGAACCTTCCCTACCATACAGGACTTGAGGAACCTTCCCTACTGTACATACAGGACAAGAGGAACCTTCCCTACTGTACATACAGGACAAGAGGAACCTTCCCTACTATACATACAGGACTTGAGGAACCTTCCCTACTGTACATACAGGACAAGAGGAACCTTCCCTACTGTACATACAGGACAAGAGGAACCTTCCCTACTATACATACAGGACTTGAGGAACCTTCCCTACTGTACATACAGGACAAGAGGAACCTTCCCTACCATACAGGACAAGAGGAACCTTCCCTACTATACATACAGGACTTGAGGAACCTTCCCTTCCATACAGGACTAGAGGAACCTTCCCTATCATACATACAGGACTAGAGGAACCTTCCCTACCATACAGGACTAGAGGAACCTTCCCTACCATACATACAGGACTAGAGGAAACTTCCCTACCATACAGGACTAGAGGCACCTTCCCTACCATACAGGACTAGAGGAACCTTCCCTATCATACATACAGGACTAGAGGAACCTTCCCTACCATACATACAGGACTAGAGGAACCTTCCATACATACAGGATTAGAGGAACTTTCCCTACCATACATACAGGACTAGAGGAACTTTCCCTACCATACAGGACTAGAGGAATCTTCCCTACCATACAGGACTAGAGGAACCTTCCCTACCATACAGGACTAGAGGAACCTTCCCTACCATACATACAGGACTAGAGGAACCTTCCCTACCATACATACAGGACTAGAGGAACCTTCCCTACCATACATACAGGACTAGAGGAACCTTCCCTTCCATACAAACAGGAATAGAGGAACCTTCCCTACCATACATACAGGACTAGAGGAACCTTCCCTACCATACATACAGGACTAGAGGAACCTTCCCTACCATACAGGACTAGAGGAACCTTCCCTACCATACAGGACTAGAGGAACCTTCCCTACCATACAGGACTAGAGGAACCTTCCCTACCATACATACAGGACTAGAGGAACCTTCCCTATCATACAGGACTAAAGGAACCTTCCCTACTATTCATACAGGACTAGAGGAACCTTCCCTACCATACAGGACTAGAGGAACCTTCCCCACCATACAGGACTAAAGGAACCTTCCCTACCATACATACAGGACTAGAGGAACCTTCCCTACCATACAGGACTAGAGGAACCTTCCCTACCATACATACAGGACTTGAGGAACCTTCCCTACCATACAGGACTAGAGGAACCTTCCCTACCATACAGGACTAGAGGAACCTTCCCTACCATACATACAGGACTAGAGGAACCTTCCCTACCATACAGGACTAGAGGAACCTTCCCTACCATACAGGACTACAGGAACCTTCCCTACCATACATACAGGACTAGAGGAACCTTCCCACCATACAGGTCAAAAGGAACCTTCCCTACCATACATACAGGACTAGAGGAACCTTCCCTACCATACAGGACTAGAGGAACCTTCCCTACCATACATACAGGACTAGAGGAACCTTCCCACCATACAGGTCAAAAGGAACCTTCCCTACCATACAGGACTAGAGGAACCTTCCCTACCATACATACAGGACTAGAGGAACCTTCCCTACCACACATACAGGACTAGGGGAACCTTCCCTTCCATACAGGACTAGAGGAACCTTCCCTACCATACAGGACTAGAGGAACCTTCCCTACCATACAGGACTAGAGGAACCTTCCTTACCATACAGGACTAGAGGAACCTTCCCTACCATACAGGACTAGAGGAACCTTCCCTACCATACAGGACTAGAGGAACCTTCCCTACCATACATACAGGACTAGAGGAACCTTCCCTACCATACAGGACTAGAGGAACCTTCCCCACCATACAGGACTAAAGGAACCTTCCCTACCATACATACAGGACTAGAGGAACCTTCCCTACCATACAGGACTAGAGGAACCTTCCCTACCATACATACAGGACTAGAGGAACCTTCCCTACCATACAGGACTAGAGGAACCTTCCCCACCATACAGGACTAGAGGAACCTTCCCTACCATACAGGACTAGAGGAACCTTCCCTACCATACAGGACTAGAGGAACCTTCCCTACCATACAGGACTAGAGGAACCTTCCCTACCATACATACAGGAATAGAGGAACCTTCCTTACCATACAGGACTAGAGGAACATTCCCTACCATACATACAGGACTAGAGGAACCTTCCCTACCATACATACAGGACTAGAGGAACCTTCCCTTCCATACATACAGGACTAGAGGAACCTTCCCTACCATACAGGACTAGAGGAACCTTCCCTACCATACAGGACTAGAGGAACCTTCCCTACCATACAAACAGGACTAGAGGAACCATCCCTACCATACAGGACTAGAGGAACCTTCCCTACCATACAGGACTAGAGGAACCTTCCCTACCATACATACAGGACTAGAGAAACCTTCCCTACCATACAGGACTAGAGGAACCTTCCCTTCCATACAAACAGGAATAGAGGAACCTTCCCTACCACACATACAGGACTAGAGGAACCTTCCCTTCCATACAGGACTAGAGGAACCTTCCCTACCATACAGGACTAGAGGAACCTTCCCTACCATACAGGACTAGAGGAACCTTCCCTACCATACAGGACTAGAGGAACCTTCCCTACCATACAAACAGGACTAGAGGAATCTTCCCTACCATACAGGACTACAGAAACCTTCCCTACCATACAGGACTACAGGAACCTTCCCTACAATACAGGACTAGAGGAACCTTCCCTACCATACATACAGGACTAGAGGAATCTTCCCTACCATACAGGACTACAGGAACCTTCCCTACCATACAGGACTACAGGAACCTTCCCTACCATACAGGACTAGAGGAACCTTCCCTACCATACAGGACTAGAGGAACCTTCCCTACCATACAAACAGGACTAGAGGAACCTTCCCTACCATACAGGACTACAGAAACCTTCCCTACCATACATACAGGACTAGAGGAACCTTCCTTACCATACAGGACTAGAGGAATCTTCCCTACCATACATACAGGAATAGAGGAACCTTCCCTACCATACAGGACTAGAGGAACCTTCCCTACCATACAGGACTAGAGGAACCTTCCCTACCATACATAAAGGACAAAAGGAACCTTCCCTACCATACAGGACTAGAGGAACCTTCCCTACCATACATAAAGGACAAAAGGAACCTTCCCTACCATACATACAGGACAAGAGGAACCTTCACTACCATACAAACAGGACTAGAGGAACCTTCCCTACCATACTGGACGACAGGAACCTTCCCTACCATACAGGACTAGAGGAACCTTCCCTACCATACAGGACTAGAGGAACCTTCCCTACCATACAGGACTAGATGAACCTTCCCTACCATACAGGACTAGAGGAACCTTCCCTACCATACATACAGGACTAGAGGAACCTTCCCTACCATACAGGACTAGAGGAACCTTCCCTACCATACATACAGGACTAGAGGAACCTTCCCTACCATACAGGACTAGAGGAACCTTCCCTATCATACAGGACTAGAGGAACCTTCCCTACCATATATACAGGACTAGGGGAACCTTCCCTACCATACATACAGGAATAGAGGAATCTTCCCTACCATACAGGACTAGATGAACCTTCCCTACCATACAGAACTAGAGGAACCTTCCCTACCATACATACAGGACTAGAGGAACATTCCCTACCATACAGGACTAGAGGAACCTTCCCTACCATACATACAGGACTAGAGGAACCTTCCCTACCATACATACAGGACTAGAGGAACCTTCCCTTCCATACAGGACTAGAGGAACCCCTACCATACAGGACTAGAGGAACCTTCCCTACCATACATACAGGAATAGAGGAACCTTCCCTACCATACAGGACTAGAGGAACCTTCCCTACCATACATACAGGAATAGAGGAACCTTCCCTACCATACAGGACTAGAGGAACCTTCCCTACCATACATACAGGACTAGAGGAACCTTCCCTACCATACAGGACTAGAGGAACCTTCCCTACCATACAGGACTAGAGGAACCTTCCCTACCATACATACAGGACTAGAAGAACCATCCCTACCATACAGGACTAGAGGAACCTTCCCTACCATACATACAGGACTAGAGGAACCATCCCTACCATACATACAGGACTAGAGGAACCTTCCCTACCATACAGGACTAGAGGAACCTTCCCTACCATACAGGACTAGAGGAACCTTCCCTACCATACAGGACTAGAGGAACCTTCCCTACCATACAGGACTAGAGGAACTTTCCCTACCATACAGGACTAGAGGAACCTTCCCTACCATACATACAGGACTAGAGGAACCTTTCCTTTCCATACAAACAGGAATAGAGGAACCTTCCCTACCATACAGGACTAGAGGAACCTTCCCTACCATACAGGACTAGAGGAATCTTCCCTACCATACAGGAATAGAGGAACCTTCCCTACCATACAGGACTAGAGGAACTTTCCCCACCAAACAGGACTAGAGGAACCTTCCCTACCATACATACAGGACTAGAGGAACCTTCCCTACCATACAGGACTAGAGGAACCTTCCCTACCATACAGGACTAGAGGAACCTTCCCTACCACACAGGACTAGAGGAACCTTCCCTTCCATACATACAGGACTAGAGGAACCTTCCCCACCATACAGGACTAGAGGAACCTTCCCTACCATACAGGACTAGAGGAACCTTCCCTACCATACATACAGGACTAGAGGAACCTTCCCTACCATACATACAGGACTAGAGGAACCTTCCCTACCATACATACAGGACTAGAGGAACATTCCCTTCCATACAGGACTAGAGGAACCTTCCCTACCATACAGGACTAGAGGAACCTTCCCTTCCATACAGGACTAGAGGAACTTTCCCTACCATACAGGACTAGAGGAACCTTCCCAACCATACAGGACTAGAGGAACCTTCCCTACCATACATACAGGACTAGAGGAACCTTCCCTACCATACATACAGGACTAGAGGAACCTTCCCTACCATACAGGACTAGAGGAACCTTCCCTACCATACAGGACTAGAGGAACCTTCCCTACCACACATACAGGACTAGAGCAACCTTCCCTACTATACAGGACTAGAGGAACCTTCCCTACCATACAGGACTAGAGGAACCTTCCCTATCATACATACAGGACTAGAGGAACCTTCCCTACCATACATACAGGACTAGAGGAACCTTCCCTACCATACATACAGGACTAAAGGAACCTTCCCTACCATACAGGACTAGAGGAACCTTCCCTACCATACAGGACTAGAGGAACCTTCCCTACCATACAGGACTAGAGGAACCTTCCCCACCATACAGGACTAGAGGAACCTTCCCTACCATACAGGACTAGAGGAACCTTCCCTACCATACAGGACTAGAGGAACCTTCCCACCATACATACAGGACTAGAGGAACCTTCCCTACCATACAGGACTAGAGGAACCTTCCCACCATACATACAGGACTAGAGGAACCTTCCATACCATACATACAGGACTAAAGGAACCTTCCCTACCATACATACAGGACTAGAGGAACCTTCCCTACCATACAGGACTAGAGGAACCTTCCCTACCATACATACAGGACTAGAGAAACCTTCCCTACCATACATACAGGACTAGAGGAACCTTCCCTACCATACATACAGGAATAGAGGAACCTTCCCTACCATACAGGACTAGAGGAACCTTCCCTACCATACAGGACTAGAGGAACCTTCCCTACCCTCAGAAAGGCCAAGTCATACCAACACTGAGAAAGGGAGAGAAACAGAGACACAGAGAGATGATAGAGCTCCTACGCTCTGTTTTGCCATATTCCAGTACCTCACTGCACCTCCCTGCCCGTTTCCATGACAACCAAAGAACAGGTTCAGCTATAAACTTCCCTCCAACTGAACAGAGAGAGAGAGAGACAGAGAGACAGAGAGACAGAGAGAGAGACAGACACAGAGAGAGAGACACAGAGAGAGAGACAGACAGAGAGAGAGAGAGACACAGAGAGAGACACAGAGAGAGAGACACAGACACAGAGAGAGAGACACAGAGAGAGAGAGAGAGACGGAGAGAGAGAGAGAGACAGAGAGAGAGAGAAATATATAGAGAGAGAGACACAGAGAGAGAGAGAGAGAGAAAGGGAGACACACAGAGAGAGAGAGAGAGAGAGAGAGAGACAGAGAGAGAGAGAGAGAGAGAGACACAGAGAGAGAGAGACAGAGACACAGAGACAGAGAGAGAGAGAGAGAGCTCTCAGTGTAATTGAAGAATCCATAGATTCTAACCACTTCTGAGAAAATTGGAACCCATTAAACAAACAACATGAAGAGCTACAGCATCTACCCATAAACCACTTCTCCAATCTGATTGGCTCTATAACTACAGTATCTACCCATGGATAAACCACTTCTCCAATCTGATTGGCTCTATAACTACAGTATCTACCCATGGATAAACCACTTCTCCAATCTGATTGGCTCTATAACTACAGTATCTACCAATGGATAAACCACTTCTCCAATCTGATTGGCTCTATAAAAAAGGAATACCAGAAAAAACATACATGATGAATAAAACATATTTGAGTCAACTATTAAAGACTCCCAGAATCCACTGGATTCTCCAATTACAATGAATGAACTAGAGGACAAAATGCCAACCCTCCAACCCAAAAAGGCCTGTGGTGTTGATCCTCAATGAAATGATCACATATACAGACCACAAGTTCCAATTGGCTATTCTTAAAATCTTTAACATGATCCTCAGCTCTGGCATCTTCCCCAATACATGGAACCAAGGATTGATCACCCCAATCCACAACAGTGAAGAGAAATATGACCCCAATAACTACAGTGGGATATGCGTCAACAGCAACCTTGGGAAAATCCTCTGCATTATCATTAACAGCAGACTCCTACATTTCCTCAGTAAAAACAATGTCCTGATCATATTTTAATTTGGCTTTTTACCAAATTACCGTACGACAGACCACGTATTCACCCTGCGCACCCTAATTGACAAACAAACAAAACAAAAGCAAAGACTTCTCATGCTTTGCTGATTTCAAAAAAGCTTTAGACTCAATTCGGCATGAGGATCGGGTATATATAAATTGATGGAAAGCGGTGTTGGGGGAAAACATACGACATTATAAAATCCATGTACGCAGCTTGAGCCCCACCCTCTTCAACATATATATCAACAAATTGGCGAGGGCACTAGAACAGTCTGCAGCACCTGGCCTCACCCTACTAGAATCTGAAGTCAAATGTCTACTGTTTGCTGATGATCTGGTGCTTCTGTCCCCAACCAAGGAGGGCCTACAGCAGCACCTAGATCTTCTGCACAGATTCTGCCGGACCTGGGCCCTGACAGACCTGGGCCCTGACAGACCTGGGCCCTGACGGTAAATCTCAGTAAGACAAAAATAATGGTGTTCCAAAAAAGGTCCTGTTGCCAGGACCATAAATACAAATTCCATCTAGACACCGTTGCCCTAGACAACACCAAAAACTATACCTACCTCAACCTTAACATCAGCACCACAGGTAACTTCCACTAAGCTTTTATGCAAACAAAAGGAGCATAAAATTTGACACATTTTTGAATCAGCTATAAAACCCATTGCCCTCTATGGTTGTGAGGTCTGGGGTCCGCTCACCAAGCAAGAATTCACAAAATGGGACAAACACCAAATTGAGACTGTATGTAGAACTCTGCAAAAACATCTTCCATGTACAATGTAGAACACCAAATAATGCATGCAGAGCAGAATTGGGACTTTACCCAATCGTTTTCAAAATCCCCAAAAGAGCAATTATATTCTAGATGTTAAATTCTAACAACCACTTCAAAGGAAGTGATTCCCAAACCTTCCATGACAAAGTCCTCACCTACAGAGATATGAACCTGGAGAAGAGTCCCTCAGCCAGCTCTGTTCACAAACAGACCCCACAGAGCCCCAGGACAGCAACACAATTACACCCAACCAAATCATGAGAAAACAAAAAGATAATTACTTGACACATTGGAAAATAAACAAAAAAACTGAGCAAACTGGAATGTTATTTGGCCCTAAACAGACTGCCTGACCACTGTGACTGACCCAAAATGAAGGAAAGCTTTGACTATGTACAGACGCAGTGAGCATAGCCTTGCTATTGAGAAAGGCTGCCGTAGGCAGACCAGCCTCTCAAGAGAAGACAGGCTATGTGCAACACTGCCCACAAAATGAGGTGGAAACTGAGCTGAACTTCCTAACCTCCTGCCAAATGTATGACCATATTAGAGAGACATATTTCCCTCAGATTACACAGATCCACAAAGAATTAGAAAACGAATCCAACATTGATAAACTTCCATCCGTGAAATACCAGCGTGCAGTGAGATGTGACCTGTTGCCACAAGGTCAACCAGTGAAGAACAAACACCACTGTAAATACAACCCATATTCCTCTGTTTATCTATCTTCCCTTTTGTACTTCAACTATTTGCACATTCCTACAACATTGTACATACGCAGTAATAACGTTTAAAATATCTATATTATTTAAAAATAAATTGTGCTTTTGTGAGTGTAATGTTTACTGTTCATTTATTTCCATTTTGTTTATTATCTATGTCATTTACTTTGGCAACGTAAACATATGTTTCCCCATGCCAATAAAGCCCTTAAATGTCATTTAATTGAGAGAGAAAGAGAGATACTCATTATATAACCCTCAAACATACATCAGAAATACATACTAAAACATTTAGACACTAGTGTTTCACACTCAGTCTTTCATCATCATAATGAAACATTGAGACACTCAACCAGTCTCATCATCATACTGAAACACTCAACCAGTCTCACCATCATACTG